>NW_024609857.1:30250821-30540821 GCF_016920785.2 Ixodes scapularis
GTACATTAATATATATGTATATACATATACACGGTGTTTTTTTTTTATCTTAAAATGATTTCTTTAAAAAAAGCCGTTAAAGTTATGCGGTTGGTTGCGGTGAGTTATACGGTCAGGGTGACTTAGTGTAGGAGGAAAAGCGTAACGATCAGTAGGCTAATTAATACAATTTGTTAATCAACTTTTTAGTTAGTGAAAATATACATCTAGTTCCAATTAGAAACTTGGTGAGCGTCATCAAAAACCACTGAATCAACTCTTTTTTAAAAGATATAACGCAGGGGAAGCATTGTACAGCGTTCTGTAGAAACGCATCACTTGGACGCGTTTCTAGGTTTCGGTTTTTTATCGTAGCGCATCTCTGACCCCGCGGTCCTGCTCCCCAGTGGCTGAGACGCGCAACGCTCGTACGCCCTACTTCCCCCAACCCTACGAGGTAGCCGAGGGGGTAGCTTCGCGCCGCGACCACCAGGGAGCAGGACCGCGGCCGAAAGGATGCGCTTCGACAAGGATCCGAAACCTGGAAACGCGTCCAAATTGGCCGCTTTTTCAGAACGCTGTAAAATTCTGTCCCTGTCTTATATATCTTCATAAAAAGAGCTGATTTAATGGTTTTCGATGACGCTCAGCAAGTTTGTATTTGAAACCATATGTCTATTTTCATTATTTAGAGAAGTTAATTAACAAATTTTATTAATTAACCGACTGATCGTTATAATTAGCCCCCTATACTATGTCCCCCTGGCCGTATAACTCGCCTGCAGAAACCGCATAAGTGTAACTTTCACAGCTTTGCTTTAAACAAATCGGCTCACTTAAATATTAAAAAAAAAAAAAGAAAAAAAAAAAGGTATATATACCGTATCTTTTGACCTCGGGGACAGCGTGTTCATTTGGGTTTTGGAATTTGTCGTCAATACACTATGTGAGTTTCTGAAATATTTAAATAGCGACTAATGATTAGTGTACTCGGTTAAGTTCGGTGTAGTAGATAGACATCAAGAGACTGCTGAGTAGGTGTACATTTACCTGCGAATAATGCGTATTCCATGAGCTTGTTTTACTTTATTCTGCTCTCATCATCTCTCGACGGTGCCGCCTGCGAGTTGTGCTCCGTTAATCCCACGATTACCTCTGAACGAAACAGATCCGTCTCATTCCTTCGGGCCAGAGCTGCAATTGTCCTCCAATGGTTCTTAAAGCGCGCTACGTCGTTCAATCCTTTCGCAATGTCACCGTCTCGAAGCCTGTCAGCCGTATCTGAATCTTTCAACAAATATCATCCCGGGCGAAGAGTCGGTTTTCAAGGAGAATTTTGAAACCCCAAGTTTAAAATCCGTACTTTAAATCCGTCCGGCACACTAGAATATGCGTTCTTCGTTCCAATCTTGAACAGTGACGAACCACGAATGCCGAGGGTTTCTCAACCATTTCCAAACTGCACTCAGCAATAAAAATGTAATTTATGCGTCTTTTTCTTTATTTTCGCACGCCGGGGTTTGTGGGAAGAAAATGCGGAATAATTTTTATTTATATTTTTCTGAATGACTTACCCTCATCCGTCATTTATGCGCATATTTCCGGCGATACTTGTATCACTTAGACAGTGGTTCGGCGTTTCAAAACTCTCCGCCATTAGGATTATCGATGTTGGCGGCCCCCACCAAAAAAAAAAAAAAAAAAAGAAACTAGTTTCAATTTAAAATGTAAAAGATTTACTCAGTGCACCGCACTGAGTTTCAATAGAAACTCAGTAGGTTTTTTTGTTTTTTTTTTGTTTTTTTTTAGTTTCTATTGAACCGCCACAAAATATTTGCCACTGAATTTTAATTAAATTTTTAGCAAGTGCGTTTCAATTGAATATTTGGCAATAGTGTTTCAATAATACTTTTGTTATTGAGTTCCAAAAGAAATTTTGCAATTGAGGTTCAATAGAATTGATTGCAACTGTGCTTCAACATCATTCTTTAGCAAATGCGTTTAAAGAAATTCTGCAACGTGTGAGCAATTTTTGTCTTACACTTCCTGAAAGCATGAAACATTGCGGAAACAAAGCACATGAAGGAAACAAATACGAACATCATAAAGCACTCACAACACACTAATCACACTCCCCTTGAGTACTCCCCTGCCTTATACACCCTACATAGAAAAGGTGTTTATTTGACCGGTGACCACCTCAGCATTTATTAAGATTCCCTGTATGCTATCCCCTCCTCGTAAATCTGATATTTGATAAACACTCTTACGACGTCATTAGACTCTATTTCTTAATAAAAAAAAACATTGGTACAAGCAATATTCTTCGGTTTAGTCACTAATTCTACAAAAGTGATTCTTAGCCGGTACGTTATTGCTTCTCTGCATTGCACCACTCAGGCCAAGAAGAGGCATGATAGTTGCTGGCTTTAAAATAATTTTACTCTTATTTGTCTTTACAAATTAAGTGACTAGTATGATAGGCTCAATGACGTCACCCTAGGCACTGACAGAGTGAAAACGGCATGGCGTGTCTTTCAAAGACACGGCCTTTAGCACGCGCTCCATGCCTTGCACCTTGTTTTGACTGCGCGCGCGCGCTTTATGTACATAAAACGTTGAAGCGCTTTCGAAAGGAAAACAAGGGAAGCTCTTTTGTGTTGTTCTCACCTTGTCAGTGACATAGAAGTTATTCGAATGGACGCTACGCTCACGAAGGTGTCAAAAGTTTTGGATTTCAATTCTTGCACAAATGAATATCAGCAAATATGTTTATTCTGAGAGATATAAGTTTACTAAGGGTTGTTAGCAGCTGTGCCCTTGCAGGGTTCCTCAACAGAAAAGGCGGCAAACCAGCTGACGTCAACTACTCAATGACAAAACCTCGTATGAATCTCTTATGAAAAACAAAGAAATGTCTGTCAAATAATAAAACTCAAGTGCATGTCCAGTGGCTAAGCTCAGAATAATGAATGACAAAACTAATTTAATATCTAATGAGTAAACTTAAAATAACCAATATTGAGTGAGCTCTTAGCAATGAAACGCATTTGCAAAGAAATGTAATAAGTAAATTCAAAATAATTGACTTTGTGTTATTGATGATAAAACTCGTTTGTATATTGAATTCGTTAATTAAAAAAAAACTCAAAGGAATATATATTAAGTTCAAAATAAGGAAACTCAATTGCATTCTTAATGACTAAATTCTAAAAATATATGGAGTTCATTATGAGCGAACTCAATTGAATCCTTAATGTGTAAATTCAAAATAATATGTATTCAATTCTTAATGAAAAAAAACTCAATTTCATTTTAATGAGCAAATTCAGACGAATATATTTTAAGCTCTTAAAGAGCGAACTCAATTGCAATCCTAATGAGTAAATTGAATAGAATCGATATTCAGTTTCTTATGGCCAAACTCAATTAATTCCTAATGAGTAAATTCAATAGAATCAATATTAAGTTCCTTATGACCAAACCTATCGCATTCTTAATGAGTAAATTCAATAAAATTGATGTTCAGTTTCTTATGATCAAACTCATTAGACGCTGAGTTTATATTGAGTTTCAATTGACTCTATAGAAATACACTAGAAACTCAATTGAGAATCATTGATCATTTCTGTAAGTAGAAAATTGGGCCAAAATAAACCTCGTTCATATTTAAATAAGCATGAAAAGCTAGTTTTGTGTGCTTTTACGCTAGATTAAACGCAGGTGCGTCGAGGTATTGCATTTCTTGCGTTGCGACCGCGGAAAACGAACATAGCTTCAATCAAAACTAAAAATCCTTACAGCAAAAAAAAAAAATACTACACAGGTAATTTATTAAAACTACCTGACGGCCGTTGCCCAATGCGAGTCAGCATCTAGCTCTTATTTTTTGATGAGTTTCTGTTGTAACCTACACGATATCGTGTCAATTTAATCTCCAGGTATTGCAGTCTTTCTTCATGAACGTCCCAAGGCTGCCATCATCCTCTAAATATTGAATCATTACGCTCACGAACTTGAATCGATATAAATGTCCCTTACATTTTCTATGAATCAAAGGCAACAAATTATTTACTGACATTATTGTAACTTTCGTTCTTGTTTAGTTCCGAGTGAAAAGCTTTCTTTTTTAATGGCAGTTGTTTATAAAAATTTAGACCCTGAGATTAGATGAAATACAATAACATTTTTCTATACAGTTTACAATGTATTACTTACTCAGCGTTATTCTCTAAGTACTGATAGTGCGTTAAGCTTTCTTGTCAACAACTACGTTTTTTTTTAACTTCTCATAGTGTAAATATCGCACCGTTTTTTTTTTTTTTGCAGGTTAATAAATTTGATTTTCTTTTTAATTTTTCCTGATCTTCCAAGCCGCACAACTTTCGAAAACCCAAAATTTAGCGCATTTTCTCTGTATCTTTCTACCACGCTCTATGGATTATAAGCTTAAAAATCATTTCAACACGCACTGGGAGCGTTTCTTTCTTTTAAGGTTCAATTGAATTGTTATATGAGCGCTGCCGACTTTAGAAGTCAACCAATCAGATCGCTCGGAGAACCTAATGCACGGACGTGGGCTCGGAGGAGCCACAGTGAAGGAAGTCACTGGATGCGCCTACTCTTCTATAAAATTACACAAACCCCGTCAGGAAAGAAAACAAAAAGAGAAAAAAGGATGATGGGAAGTGTCATAAATACATGGCTTGCATTGTTGTCACATCAGCGTCCATTGTGGCGGCCTCGCGTTTGAGCACCTACCTTTTGCAGCATGCATTTCGAAGTACCGAATTTGTTGTTTGTTTTTGTTTTCTCTCGGCAACAACAAGATAGAAATGACAACCAGGGTCGCTAAACTCGTGGAACACAAAGATTCTTTGCGTTATCACGTAACGGGGGGAGCGGCCGAAAGGGCGTCGCAAAGTTGTTATTTTTTTCTCAGAAACCCGCAGATCCGTTTATCTTTGTGACGTTTTTTCACTGAAGGGGCGAAACATTCCTACCACTGCGCCGAATAAGAGCAGCACGAGAGAGCGCACAGAAACGACCGTGGTTCATACGTGTGACCTCCCGACAAAGATTATCAACTGCGACCAACATGTTTGATGGTATCTAAAAAGTACGGCACAGGCTTGGTGTGATTGCACCCTAAGATCAACACCCTCGAAGTCGACAGTCTTATATCGTTCTTATTTCCTCCGGTAAAGCAGAACTTACTGAAAAACGACCCTGCTTTTTTTTTTCCTTCCTCTAAGTAGCGTTGTCCGCCCACGGGCTGATTTTGCCTCCGGACAGTTGGCCCCCCATAGACTGGATACAATCATTTTACTGTTTTATTTTTCGAAGTACTGACTATTGACCACGTAGGGTACCAAGAACTTCGGTCTGGTCGGCTTTCTAAGATTAGTCGAACTGGGGCAGTTGTTTTCATCAACAGAAAAGAGTAATGTCAGGTGGTTAATATTGAAAGGGAAGTTTTAAAGGAATGCTTTACCAAACATTTCAGTGTACATAATAAGTGGCGCACCATCTTTTCACGATCCAACAGCAGCGGTGTGTTCGAGCACGAGAAATGAAATTGACGTCATAGTCCTCTATTTACGCTTGAGGTGACATTGAAATTTGTGGGCTCCCAAGAAAGGGAGAATGAAGACAGGCTTTTTATCTCCATAGTGAGGTCTGGTGTAAAATGTGGGCGATTAATTGATCTAACAAGCACGTAGCTTTCACTTGTGGAAATGAAAAGCCTGTCTGTATTTTCCTTTTGCCCGGAGCCCATGCTCTTCACTGTCATCTTAAGTGTGAATGGAGGACTATGACGTCAACTTCGTTGCGTGTGCTGCCGCATACGGGCGGCTGCTGGCAGCTGGAAAGATCGTACGCCACTTTTTGTGGAAACTAAAATGTTTGGTTCAGATTTCAGAACGCGATGACCCCAAGCTTCCATAGTACACAATCAAAATTCTCACCTTCAATTCGAACACGCGCCATCGATTTCGTCATTCACAGCTTATAATCATGAGCCTGACGTCAAGGGTGGGAAGCGTCAAAAGCGCTACCGCACCCGCCTGTATCCTACGAGCCCTCGCACTAGCCTCTTGCTTTGACCTGGCATGGCCGCTCTTGAGTTGATGAAAGACAAACCGTATTAATTACATAACAACTAAAACCATCATTTTGAAAATTGCACGCTGCTCTGTTTCTCGTCGTCTCTTAGTTGGAACACCTCAAAGCAGGTACGTCGAAACAGAAGGACGGGGATGGGTGCAATTTAGCCCCCCCCCCCCCCCAGTGGCGAGGAAAGAGGGGGAGGCGATCGGCCTAGGCCCAGACCTTCTATATAGTGTCAAGACATTTTAAAAGGTGCAATACAAAATTAGGCGGAAGTGATGTCCCCTTTTTCACTATCATGGTTCCCCCCCCCCCCCCCCCCCTTCCTATATCCCGAACATTTCGGGACATTTTAACCCCGAACTTTGTGCGTGTGTGTTATGGTCGTACCCCTTTCTATTTCCCTTCCCCCAGTTCTTTTCTCGCCAACCCCCGTCGCCCCCTCATCTCTCAAACACTGCCGACGTCGCTGCCCACACCGCCCCTGGGTGGTCCCGGTAGCGTCGTTGACAGGGGCGGAACATGAGCTCTAAAACCGCGTACACCGCGCGAGGCTCCACAATCTCACAAATTTCAGTCTTCGCCTCGATTTCGAAGCGAAGATTTTGACCTCAAATAACTCCTTTCCAAAGTTGTGAAAGATCCCTTTGCCGTCACCGATACCTCCCACAAACGACGATCTTGCGAGGTGTAAGGTCAGAGTACTCACAGGCTGCTTAGGGACAATCTAGACAGCATTGACTCTAACGCGGCGTAGGGATGTAGGGACGCGCGGGCGCGGCGTCATCAGTGCAGCAGCCGTTCCATCGGCTGTCCCAATGGTGTTGCTCGCACGCGCTTCGAAGGAGCTCGCTGCGACTGTGTTTCTCAAGCACCGAGATAACTTGTATGATTGACATCTCGTTCCACGTGACGCCATTTTCGCGTTAGTCCAAACAGCACGCCCTGCGAACTTCGGCCCCAACTTTGTGTTTGACGAGTTTAGTGACCCAACACTGTGCAGTGACGTCACGTGCAAGCCATGTATACTTGAAACTCGGGTAATATAATTTCAGTACAACTGAAACGATACGTAAAGGGTGCTGTGTCTCATTTTAAAAAAAAACGAAAAAATCCTAAAAATGTTTTAAATATTTTTTTAACTTTTAACTTCTCTTTACTTCTTTTATGATTCTTCAGGGATCCGCGCCACCTGTGGTGACAAAATTTACCCGGGTGAAAAGCGTCGAGGCTTCCAGACCAGTACCGTATTTACTCGAGTAATAGCCTCACTGTTTATGAGGAAAACCTGGGGGTTCGCTTTTCCGCGGAGCTCGCAGATTATCAATCACCGCGATCATCATTCCAGCTGTTTACAGAACAGAGATAACGTCTTCGTGCGAAGATACCATTTGTGGAGATGGCATTTGTGTGGAGAATCGTGTTCTCGATCTGGTTATTCGCTATGTTATTTATGCGCAACGCAATGATTGGCTGTATATGTGTTCTGTGGGAAAGTAGGCGCGAGGGTCTTGCTCATAAATAGTGCGGCTATTACTCGAGTAAATACGGTAAGTAGTTTATCTAGGGGCCGTGGTACTACCTGCACTTCCGCGCCATTTCTGCTCCTTGCAAGAAAATAAAAATGATTAGGGAGGGTTGGGAGAGGGGGAAGGAGAGAGGATGGCAACCCCGCCCGCACTTAACCGGGTTCCCGGTCCCAGCCATCCACCTTTCCATCTATGTAAACAATGGGTTACAGCATCGGGTTCGACGGCTTCAGCAATAGCGCGACGAAAGCACGAGCTTTCCAGCGGACTTGCCGACAAAGGAAGTCAGCCTTCCCTCCCGCTGTCTGATATGATGGGCTTTCTTACGCGGAGCCCACTTACGTGACGCGCCGCGTCTACATCGCGAAATCTAATGGTGCGAGTGACGAAAGAAGCGTCGCGATGATGTCCGGCGAAGGGGGACAACACTCTTCATGGAACGAGCACGTTTAGTCTGCTCTGGGCGAGACATGCGGCCCGAGCGACTGGGCGATTACGAAGCCGTGTATGCCTCGGAAGGAGATCCACGCGGGTTATGCGTCGCTGCGGACGACAACGACGGACGCCGTGCATCAGTTTGACGCTAATCAATTTGCGGAACGCGGATTGTGTATTGCTATGGACTGACTATTGAGATGACAAGTACCGATTCTGTTGTGTTTTTTTCTTATAAAATACAAAGTCAGCTTTCTTCGAGAGCCCAAGCAATTTTCATCAGTACGTTAGTACGCCAATGAGCGCTGCTAATCGGTACCAGTGCCTTATTGCTACTGGGGTGTTGTTATTGATAACGCGTTCATTGCTCCGCCATTGGTTCCTGAACGCTAAAATTAGGTGACGTCACCATTTCCTGGGCTGCCTTGTTGTGCACGTTCACGACCAGAGCGTTGGGGCCACCACCATATCTCCGTTCCCTTGGGCAAGCAAAAACACGTGACAAAAATTAACCACGCACGCCTGCCGCACGTGCTTGTGCTCAAGGAGCACCAGTACTGGTGCCCATAGAGCAACGGTAATGCAAAATGTCTCAGTGTGGGAACCCTCCGGGCACCTTGCTTGCTTCCTCGTAAATGTGTTCGTCGTACCGAATAATGACGCCATGGGAGAGCTTATCAACAACACAGCGTAGCTATTGCTTCAATGTCATCGCGCGCACAATCAATGATGCGGCGCCGCGCGGAGCGGACCGGGGGGGGGGGGGGGGGGGGGGGGGGGGGGTGGTTAAGCTTTATGTTAAAGGACGGTTCACACACTTGCAAACAAGTAGGACCGGCTGAGACGAGGCCGGCCTTTAAGCCTCTGGCGACGGCTTAAGACTGCTCCCCATCAGCGCATGCGGTCCTACGGCGTCGCAGGTGTATTAATACCAGGTCTTGTCACACTCGGTCATACTCGGCTGCAAGTGTGCAAATGGCGCTTACACTGTAAGAAATGCCTGCACGTCTACTTACCCGCAAAAAAAAAAACTGGAAGAGCCAATCTCTGTGATCTACAAAATCAAATCAGCGAATGATGAGGCGGAACATCTGTTTAGACCTCAAAATTAAGTCTGCGCTTTGGCATTACGGAATGCAAGCATGACGCTTTGCTTTGCGTAATGCCACATCACAGACTTCATTCTTAGGTCTAAACGGATGTTCCGCCTCATCATTCGCTGAGGCGATTTCGTAGATAGCCAAGATTGGCTCTTTGAGTGTTTTGCGGGTAAGTAGACGTGCAGGCATTTCTTACAGTGTAAGATTCTTCACCCCCCCCCCCCCCCCCCCGGCCCCCCACTGCGTTGAGTAGAAACGGAGTATGCCTAGCATTGTAGGAGCTGTCTATTAGTAGAGTAAGCTGGTAAGTTGTATGTGCGGTGTCATTAAAAAAAAAGTAATACAGTTCTCCAGCCTCCTCCCTCCACCCCCCCCCCCCCCCCTTTTCCAAAAAAAAAGAAGAAAATGTGCATAGGATTCTAGGCAAACTGTTCACAGCCCCAGGCTGAGACCAGTTTGTTTAGGGCTTCCTCAGCTTCGTGTACGTCGGTCACGTTTAGTTACGACAAAGAGCACGAGATATCTCAGAGGGGCACATTTTCATTGACAAAATATGAAAAGAATTCATATATCGAATATAACCTAAATGTTTGCAACCCCGATACACTGTGAATACATTACTTTAAAGTACAAAAAATGTAATCGCGTAATCACGGGAAATATAACAAACAAGGTGACTTGCAGTCTCATGCCGTCACGTTCCCTTCTGCTGTTCCTCTGGTTTCTTTATATTTTGTGTTTAATTTTTTCGTTAAATGCACAATTTTATTGAAATAATGTATAAAGAGATGTCTTGCAACCGTATTAAAACACTTTGCATATATATATATATATAAGAGTGTTTTCTTTTTTCCTTTTTTTTTAAAGTTACCGGTAACACTTCTTCGTTCAACGTTTTTCTTTTGAGTGGGGGAAATTCTCTCGTAATACACGAAGCTAAAAGCGGACGCCCACGTTTTTCGAAGTCTTATGCGCAAAGTTAGCAGTAGGCTCCGTCCCACCCAAAAATAGATCCAACGGCGTAAATAAATGCCCCTCAAGAGATCCGAGCGCACGCCTCACTCGCCATACAAGACACTGGCAGTACCACCGACGTTCAATCAAACGGGGAACACGAGTTTTTTTGTTTTTTTTCCCCGTCTTTCTAGCTCGGCGTTTTCCGATATTAAGCCGATTACTCGGAGCGAAAAATGCAGCTAATTAACTGAGCACACTCTCCAGAAAACGGATTACCAGCGAGGGAGCGCGCGCGGGTGGGCGCGGAAAAGCCACACGCGAGCAGCGAGGCAGAAAGCGCGGCCGATGGGACTGCAGCGTGCCTCTACGACGTCACGGACCACGTCCTCGGGCGAACCTCGGGCCCAGGAGACGAATTGATCACGGGGAAGACGAATGGCCCCGGGAAGACGGAGGGAAGAGTCCTCTCTGTCGCGGATCCCAGGGTCGAAACCTTCACCCGCCATCCGTCTAATTGCACCTAAAGAGCGTTCTGATGAGGGACGAAATCTTCTCCTTCAAACCTGCGGGCCTTCACTCACCTGATCAAGCTGGGTATGAAATCAGCGTCTTCTGGCTTTGTTTGTTTTTTCCCTTTTTGTAGGTGTACTTTGGGTTACATTGGCAGGATTCAAGTTGTCGTGAATTACCGTGACCCCCTCATACACTTCTGAGAAAGTCTATCACATTGGGCCCGTATCGAATACCTCCCGTAGTCGCTCACAGACTAACAAATGCGGGGCGTGGTTAGTTCCGAACGCATCTCATTAACGTGCCGCAGCCAATCATATTGCGGCATTCTACGATAAGAAACGCCCAAGAACCAACCACGAGGTCAGGACCGTTAAGACAATAAGCCACGCCTCGCCATTATTTAGTCATCAATGGCAACAGGAGGCGTTGTTATACCGGAGCGCGATATACCGGAACGCCATGCGGTCACTTCTTCTAAACAGTTCAATTAATAAATAGGAAGGGTGATCGTTGTTGAGTCCCGACGGCTGTGCCGTCTGAGTGGGAAAAAAATGTATTTGCCTTTTCACCGCTAAAAACGCGCGGCTCTCGCAACATGATACCAATGGCCCGTCTAATTGGTTGAACGGATCAAAATAAGACAAATGATCGGCGTTTTAAATTCATTGCGGTGCTTTTACGCAGGAGAACTTATCAGAAGGTATTGATGCCGGAAAATTATGAGCAGACATGTACACGCTACCCCCAAAAAAGTAACTATAGTCGGTTACAAGTCAAGAAGGTGAGAGAGGCTTCTACCACAAGCGTGATGCGCCCGTTTCAAATCCCTCCGCAGTCGAAAGAATAGTTCACTGAAAACGCCCCTTGTTCCGCTTCAATGGATAGATATTGGGTACAAAGTAATTAATGCCAACTTGTCTCCGATCCCACTTTTTAAGAAAGCGACCTTAGTATTCATCGGAGAGGGAACCGAGCCCGTGAACGTAGCCTTTTTATCCATCGGAGGGGGAGCCTAACCCCCGAAAGTTGTATTTGTTTCTATCGGAGAAGGAAAACCCCAATCTCCCTCTCGTGGCTTCCACAACGCTAAGTCAAAGTCGAAAGATAAGGCAAATACTTACAGGAAGGCAAATACTTACAGCAAGGCAAGACCCTTCTCCCGCGTTGGCCACGACGTCACGGAAATGACGGGACGCTATTGGATGCGGAGGTGGTGGAGGGATATATGAATCCCTTTGAAGGGGCATTTGCCGCTACCGTCTTGACCTGTAATTTACTATAAATACGCTACTCGTTAGCGAATCCGCAAAGGGAACGCGTTACGTGAAAACAAAACTAACGGGTTACTTTTCTCGATACTTTGATGGGCAAATACACAACTGCTTAAATATTTTATTGTTTATTGTTTTCTTTTTGGTAGTCATTGCACTAAAGCAGTAGCTGCCTCGTAAAGTTTTCGTCGGTTATGTTTCCCCGCTTCCCTGACAATACATCTCCAGCGACGCTGAAGAGTCGTTCTACTGACGCGCTCAAAGAAACGGCAATGTTGTTCTTCAGGAAGAGCTGGTGAATTTGGAATTCTAGTCTCTCTCTCTCTCTGTTTCTAAAGTTCCAATTTGACAATGGCTTCTGTGCCTTCGCGTGTTGGCAATCTCCGGGTCTACATTCGGTCTGTACACGTTTCTAAAAGCTTCAACCAACGAACCTTATTGGGTTCGCTAGGTGAAAAACACTCCCAGCTGGAGGGCTCGACTGACGTATTCAGCGATAAACGTTGTATGCTGTCATGGTGCTTAGTCATTTTTCTGGTTGCCCATCTGCCTTTGTCGCAATAGACGCATACTGAGGTTAGAACTCAAAGGAGACTGCTTAAACGGTGTTGCACACGCTACTCCTATAAAGTAAGAAACTGTCGTTACGCGTTACTTGACCTTAAAAGTAACTAACTACGTTAGTCGTTCTTTTTTTAAAAAAAAGTAATTAAATACATTACTCATTACCAAAAAAAGTAACTGGGTACAACGCGTTAGGTACAGCTCTGGTTATGAGACACAATATGAAGATATATGTGGGACATTTTTTGCTGTTCGAGTTATTGGTAGGCGGATGGTCGGCTAATTATAAATGCTGCTGACCGCAGTCAACCAAGTTCTCTGTGCGTTGAACTCGGGTCTTCGAACGCTCGCTCGACAAAGTGTGTTCCTATATTGCAACAAAAGCGCTTCAGAAAAACAAAGACATGGGAGACACAA
Organism: Ixodes scapularis; assembly: GCF_016920785.2. Classification (NCBI taxonomy): domain Eukaryota; kingdom Metazoa; phylum Arthropoda; class Arachnida; order Ixodida; family Ixodidae; genus Ixodes; species Ixodes scapularis. Next base: position 30,263,698 of record NW_024609857.1, read on the forward strand.
GACAGCGCTCAGTGCCTCCCTTGTCTTCCTCGTCCCTGTTTTTCTGACGCGCTTTCACCGGAATGAAAGTGGGAACCTCGTCAACAAGTGTCCACAGCTGCGATCTTTCCACACCAATTCACGTTTTTTACGCCGCAGACCAGCATGTATAAAATTTTGCTTCCTGTTATACTCGGTCATGTATCGGAGGTTTCATCACACTGTAGAAAAACACGCTTGTTGTTGGCTAACAGTTTGTGCCGCCTGAAGCATCATCAACATCCCTCACGTACTCTACGCTTATACTTAAATATTGATCAACTCAGTGGTTAGATTATATTGAACCTCCCACGCAATTGGACGGACATCAACCTTTTACATACGCGGGTTCAACGGGGAGGCAACGGGGAACTGAAAACATTCTAGGGATAGCTCCCCCCCCCCCAAAAAAAAGAAAAAGAAAACAAAAGGGCACACAGGATTTTTTCTTTCCATTTTCCTTCTCCCCAACACTTATCAGTGCTGAATCTGCTATTCTTCAGCGCAGTGCGAGGTGCGCCAGGTTCGACAACAATGTGTAATTGCTACTCCGAGCATCAACCTTTTTGTTCCCATTTCCAGAATCAGCCAGTTCTATCAGCTCAACACTGGCTGAACCGGAAACTTTACTTGGCACCTTTTTACGTGTAAGAAAAGAATCGAGGGAATTCGACTCCGCTCAAAAAGTTAGTCGGTCTCGAAACTTCGGGTAAACAGGACACGTTCGTCTAGCCAGGAGAGTTGAACTCGCAAAACCAATGTTTTTGCGCCCACGGTGGAAGGAAACAGAGATGTCTGAAGAAGGCCATCCACGGGGGCCTTTGTTCGAGCTTCGCGCATCTTCCGGCAGGGGCGCTGAAGATTGAGGGGCCTTCACACAGTCGAGAACGCGCGCCTCGATGTCTTGTAGACGTGTGAGCGAAAAAGGACGATTCCTGGAGTGATTCTCATTCAATGCCTGATGCCCATTGAGGTACCCCTAGACATATTGCGCAATCTCTCAGCGTTTGTGACACATGCGAGCGAACGTTCGTCACATTCGCTCTGCGGTGTGGCGGCGCCGATTAGACACCACTCTCTTCTGCCATCTTGGTCGCACCCCTTCTTGTCACTACATTATGAACTATCCCGAAATCCACTCCGTCAGAATAAATTCGCTGACCGGCCTTACGCCGTCACGGTGCCACAATAAAACCTGCAGTGTCAGAAACTCGCTTTAAGCATTCTATACTGAAACGAAATAAAGGCAATGGGATGAGCTGGGGGGCCTATAGGTTGCTCATTTAGGTTAGAACCAGCGAAAGGAGATAAGAATAGACAACCGACCACTGGACTGCCAACTATTTTATTGAATCCTCCTCCTCTACTGATGTCCGTCCAATTCCTTCTCATTTTTCTTCATTACTCCTTTTGTTGTTCAAAAGGGGATCGGTGGCCGGATTGGCTAGCGCACACTACAACCACTCTATTCCCCGACATTGTTGCGGGCGCCGCCATTTTGGTGCTTGTGCAGAGCAGACGCAACTGCCGATCGACACGATTCAGAAGTGCGGCATCTATCAGCATTAGATTCGGTGTTAGGAAGATCATGTAATATTGCTTTGCTCTGTCGCGAACTGTTTAAACATGTGGGAAGGTCGGAAAAGCGTTTCCTGCAATTTCAGATAAAGCTTCAGATAACTGGCAGCTATGATTTTAAGCCACAATATGGGCAAGGAGCGTAACTCTGAACCGTGGCTTATTTAGTGGCACTAGCGCGCATCAGCTCAAAGTACGCCGAGCGAAAGATCACGCTGCATAACCCAGGGATCCTGGAGGAAGGGGGTAGCTGGGCGAGTTGGTGCTGGTTGAATATGATCAAAAGATAGCCCACAAAAAAGAAAGAACGAGGACAAGAACAGGAACTGAACACTGAAGACAGAAAGCGCTTGTCTGTCTTTTGAGTTCTGTTCCTGTCCTTGTACACGACTTTTTGTGCGCTATTTTGTGCGCCGCTAATTATCTTGGGTTCAATCCCCGCCCCTGCTTGTTCCGATTTTGATGAGCATCGTACCGGCGTGCGGTCGTGTCTCACTACTGCGTGGTGCACGTCAAAGATCCCAGGCTAGCGGTTGCATCGCACTAGCTAAATTTCTCATCAACAGCTGAGACACTAGACGCTCACTAAGGCAGACTAACCTCCGGGTGTGTAAACATACACACACCAAATCTTATTGTGTTGTCCCTTCCTTCTACATTTACTGATCAAGAGGATTGGTGCCTTGCAGAAACAGCTGTCCTTCACGTTGCAAAGTGGTTGAAATGGAACTCACGGAATTATCTTATTTTCATTCCATAGCAAAGGCCTCCAGCATGTACTGTGAAAGCTGGTTTTTGGGGTGTCCAAGGATGGTAACTTGCTCGAGGTTCGCTTTCTATTTGCATGATCATCAATGAGCAGCTATACTTCGTTTCAGCTTCCGTCCGAGCGCAGCCAAAGCTACGTGTGGCCGGAGCCAATCACACGCCGGCAGTAGGTCACGCGATCTCGCCTGCACTTTTGTATCACTCCGCTGCGCCGCCGGTCGGCCGCGCCGTCCGCGCACGTCAAGTATTTCGTCTGCTACGGGTGTATCAACGATATCGTCTGCTACAAGTTTAAAAAAGTGCCCTTTCACGTTCTGAAACTTAGTCACAGGGGATTCAGTACGTAGGCTGGCCGCTGGCATCTGTGTCCGAGCTTTCCACTCGTTCGGCATAGTTTCGAGTTGTAAGTACACGTTGCAATTTCCCCGATGACCCGGCCGTTGATGTTTCCTTGTATTGTTTGGATATACCAGGGCTCGAGGCGCAGTCCTTTCCACCAGCTTCTCGTCGTTCAATGTGATCGGCAGGTAAAGGGGTGCCCTGATTTCGCCGCGTATCTGAATTGCAGTGGCCCGGACGCTTTGCTTGTTTACAATGCATTCGCGGTACGACGCGGCCGGATCGAGTCTCCTGCCGAATTTGAAAGTTGACATTCATCACGACCTCTCGCGCCTGACGCCCAAACGTGCCTTTGCTAAAGGGCGTTTTGAAGCGACTCGGTGGAGAAAGCAGCGAAGCACATGATTCGGCGATTACGGGAACGAAATCACACAGAAAAACCGAGCGCTGCAGCCGTGTTGCCAGCGGATATACATGTTTTCGGCAAACCACATGCATTTACATATATTAATAGAAACATAAACTTCAGAGATTTGATTCCTTTAGTTTCAAATCATTCTCAGCAGTACACATCTGGAAGATTGCGCAGTTTCTATGCACAAAGCAGTTATTTTAAAAGAAATTACTTTTGCGGACTACTTTGTGGTGCGTAGGAATGCTCTTCTCGAAGTTGCGAACCGTCCCTCAGCCTTTGGCTGCGCTCGGACGGAAGCTGAAACGAAGTATAGGTGCCCAGGTGTCATCAGGTTTTCGAGGTTAGCTGCAGGTTCTCGACATCGGTCGTTTATACAACGCCCCATTTGTCCGACGTAGCAATACCCTCATCTCAAAGATATGTTTCAAATTACTTTCGTTTTGCACGGAACGTTCTTTGTATTGCGTCTGGTGTCACACTATTATTTCTTATTGGTTTGTGCCTGGTTTATCTTGAGGCACATAAAATATGCCTTATTTGATGTCGAACACACAACTTGCACGTTTTGCCGGCTCGCAATTCTTTTTTTTCATCTGTGTGTGACCTCCGTGAATACATGGAACCACCGAAAAGGGTTTTGTTTTTCTTGTTTGTTTTTTTCATTTTTTTTATATTATAATTAGTTGTTCCCTTGACGGTGCGGCAGAGTTTTTTGCATATGGAGGCTAGTAACGGTCTTGGATACCCGACTGCGTGCAGCCTAAAAATGTGTTTTTGAAAGCTTTGTTTGACTTCGTGTGAACAGGTTTTTGTTAGGCTTACTGAAGAGCTGTGATGTGCACATCTTGCTTGATTTTTGTTTGTTTGCTTACTTGCTTACTGACAGAAGAAGAAGAGCACTCAATAAAATATTTCATGGTCCAGCGGTTGGTTGTCGTTTCCTTACCTCTTCCCTTCCTTCCTTCCTATGTTCAGCTAGTTTCACCCGAAAAGACATAAAGGCAACCAAAAAAGGCGACCGCAGGACAACCGACCTTAGAAGCCTGGACTCCCGCTCCAAATGTCACGCCTTTGATTACCCGAATGACCGCGCCGCGGCGCTGTCTCTCTTAACAACTTCGTCTCTAGTTCTTAAGTAAGACAGGAAAGAGACGAATAAGTAAAAAAATAAAACGAGAATGTCTCTCACTTTCTTATTTTTACCTCGAAAGTCGCTTCAGCCCATTCAGACATATATATATGTTTTTCTTTTCATTTTTTTTACGACGCCGTTCGGGCGGGTGTCCACGACAAATCCGGTTTATCGATCGCCGGAGAGCGGGTCGTAATCCGAACTCCCCACAGAAGGCAATAAAATCGAAAGTGCACGCTTGTATACGGCGACAACGCTTCGGGAATCAAACCGACTCGATTCAGTCGGCGGTAAAATGAGAAGTGTTTTGGGGGGGAAGAAAAAAGGAGCTCCGCGACAAGCGTGTATAGCTCTTTCGTTGGAAAATTCGGCTCGTCTTGGCTCGGCTAGTCACGGTCCGGCTTGACAGCCACCGTCTTTCGCCCTCGCTGGTACCGCGTAATTCGCTAACTCCCACCGACAGAGGACGTAAATTCGGGGATACGAGGCGCGGGGAGAAGAAGCAGGACGGCCTCGGGACGAGGCTGGAGGGAAAGCAGTTGCTTTCGGAAGCGACATTAAATAAAGGAGGCATAAAGGGGAAAGCGGGGAAAGCGACGAACGGGCTCCGGTCTCTTGTAGTGGGTGTTCGCCTTGGTCGGAGTGGCGGAGTCGCGCTGGTGTTTTGCTTTGTTTTTATGTGTATGATTTTGTGATATCGTTATCGGTCACGGGGTATATCTGTTTCCCTTCGTTCTCTCGCATTTGCCTCCTCCGCCACGGTTGTCATTGAGAATCTACGCTCTTGAGTGTTTCATAGATTGATGAGGTGGGTTTCGCGTGTAACTCACGTTCGGCGCTAGTCCACTTTCACACTGTGCGTACATTCCGAGGCATTTTTTTTTTTTTTTTTTTTGCGTGTAGGGTATTTTGAGCAAAGGAAAGACATCTCTCCTAGTTACTTATTTACACTATCACGTTCAACGTTCGTTACTTTCCTGGCGACAGTTGTCCCAGTCGCGATAGGCTGCAGTGATGGCGAACGAGCTCGACTGGTATTGCCTGCTTTGTGTTCGATCTGTTGCACCTGGCAGTTCAAAAAAGCAGCGTTAGCGACATCTTCGGTGACGGGAAGAGTTAACGAACCACGCAGGTGTTTCGGAACTCTGACATTCTCGTAGCCCCCTCTACACTCCACAGTTTCATGATTTTATCGGCCTCGAGGTAGCGCAAGACGTGTCGAAAGCAGCCCGCTCCGGAGTTGCCACTCATACTGTTCGCGACAGTACACCCAGAAACAACCGTGGCAATGAGCGTTGTCCGGGGGAATATCTATTGAGTCTGGACCTACCGTTAAAACAAATTTGAAGATTACGAGCAAGAGAGAGAGCTCGCGATCAAGAAAAAGAAGTGGTCCAATTTGGGTAAAAACGCTTTTCAATTGAGACTTTTCTTTTCTTCTACATTTTCACTCGATGACTTTCAGCCACTTTGGGCTTCTCCCACTTTCCCAATCCGTGTAGTGACTTTGCCCTTGGAGAAGTCCACATCTCCTTCGACCACCCTCTTGTCCGTACTTCTTCCAATGCCTCCTTGATAGCAACGCCGGAATGCTGCAGTTTCTGCGTCATCTACAGAAGTTCATCGCCAAACACAGATTGAATGCGGGGGCTGCGTCCAATCATAGCCTCCTGTATACTGACAAAGCCTGGCAGATCACCACGAGAAGCGGCCGCCGGAATGAAAAAAGGTGGAGCGGCAGACAGCGGATGAGAGGAGAGCCACGTGACTGGCGGCCCGCTGCGGCGGGACGCCGAAACACACATTTCCCGAGCGAACAAATGTGTTTCGAGTCCTCGCCGCTGCAAAAGCTCTGTACAGCCATCCAGGTTTCCCATGAAATCGCTCTTTGATTATCGGCCCCACCAGACCCTCGCCCTCCAAATCTGCGACAGGGCTCTCTATGGCTCCGTCATCGAACTGCCAGGCTTCGCGCGTATAGAGGGGGCTATGGTCCAATATAAGCCCTACTATGGTCTCTGATACGTGGCGTAAAAAATTTTTTGCCTTAAGCCTCAACGGACACGACACAACATAGAATACTTGGTGGAAATGTTATTTCATCATGTGTGTGTGTCTAATACATATTTGTCTTTTGTCGTTGTTTTTTTTTCTTTTTGTGAAACTTCTAAAGGCGATTTCTTTTTTTACGTAGAGATTCACAATCGTAACACGAAACACAAAGCTCGATTTATAGAAGCATTATTGTTGTTAAAGACTTCTATAATTCATTATTTCTTTAACTAGTTAATCTTTAAGTTTTATGTGTTCAGAAGGAATAACTTACGCCTTTCTTATGATGCAGAACAGATTGTTAGATATAGACAGAAAGAAAAATATATGACTCAAACGCTGAGTTATAAGCGCCAATGACATCCTTATATGAGAAATTTGTAAATCGGTCATAATTCATGAGACTAGCTGAAATAAATAAATCTACTAGAGACGGGAAGTAACGCTAAAAAAATATGAATCATTGAAACATATAGCTGAAGTTAGAGTTCAGCAACGAATTAAATTAATAAGGCGTTTCTACAAAGAATATAATGAACAAGAGTTGTATTCTTTTTAAAGTTTACTACGTGAAAAACTACAAGCACGAGTGGGGAACTTCAGCAGTGCTTCGCGCTGCCCGCGTATTTACACAATCGATGTTTGTTGTATTCGAAATGAGGAAAGCGAGAGCGGTTTTCTTGCTCTTGATTTGTTAGGCATCGAGATAACCTTAATTTAGTTGTTCCTAATGCTAGGTCATTCGGTCAGACATGCCTCGATGTTTCTACAATTTAGGATACATCAAATATCTCGTGTCTTGTCAGGTGGCGATACGTTTTTGTCGACCACTCGCGAACAGCGTGCCGACAATGATTCCCAAGCCCCAAGCGGATGCGGTATTACTCCTATATATGGGTATCCGCATAAATATGGAAATATTTAGCTTCAACGTCTCCAATTTCTAAAATAGCTGCTACAAAAAAAAAAAGATAAAAATCGGCAACGGCGTTTGCGTCACTGGGAGGGTAAGAAAAAAAAGTTAGTAAAAAAACGGTGAAATGTAAAACAAAAAAGCACACAATTTGGGGACCGCGAACGTTGCGTTGAGGAGGGGGGGGGGGGAGGGAGAAGGGAGGGGTCACACACTCATATTTCAGGCATCATTTGCGCTGCTGAGAAAGTTCAAAGGGCGACTGGCGTCCGTAAAAGAAGGATCTGCACGATATTCCTTTCGATTTCCCCGACTTTGCATCTTCCTTTTTAGAGAGTCCTTACGAACACTCTCGTGTTCGTAAGGATTCCGGCGAATTTCGTAAACTTTCTCTTGCCGGCTGCTCATCGCTCCTTGCCGCAACTACGCAACCACCAGCAAACGAAGCTTTAAAAACAATCCCTTAAAAAAAGTGAAAGATGCTTTTATAGATGCAAAGTTCAAAATCTTTTTTTCGTGCTTCCATATTAACCGCACGTTATTTCAAACGGAAGCACACACACAAAAAAAACAACAACACAAAATAGGGGACCAGCGACCGTTTCAGAAAGATACCGACAGCGTTCCTTTTAAAGGGAGCCTGCCGGGACCTGCTTTAAGAGTCCTACCGCGCCTTCACGATATATTCCCATTTACGCCGGAATTTTTATGTGCTTATTTATAATCGGCAGGAGGATCTTCATTTTATTTTAATAATAGTCACTGAAAGCTTAATAAACTCGGGGTTGCCGGGTTGCGGGCATATCTACTTTTATGTCGTACAAAAAAATACATACACCAATTTCTTTTTCTTTTTTTTTTTTTTCTTTTACGTAGATTACGATTTTTAGTGTGCAAATCTCAATGCCATCGTTTATGTAGGAGAGTCTCATACCGTGACCTACAAGGAGGAAGCCATTGGTTGCCGCTAGGGGTCACGTGACCGCTTATTCCAGCCAATGGGAGTCAGGCGTCACGTCACACACACTGAAAACGTTCTGCTACATTCTAAAAAAAGCCCGTGCGTCTGCTTTCCCGCACAACACTCGGAGAGCCAATCACCGCAACTTACGGAGGCAGATCAGCGAATGACGATGCCCAAACATATGTTTAGACCAAAAAATGCAGCCTGATTTGTGACATTAAGCAATGTAAACGTGACGTTTCGGATTGCTTAATGTCACAACTCAGACTGTGTTTTTTGGTCTAAACATATGTTTCGGCATTGTCATTCGCTGAGCTGCCTCCGTGAGTTGCGGTGATTGGCTCTCCGAGTGTTGTGCGGGAAAACAGACGCACGGGCTTTTTTTATAGTGTACGGCGGTGAAACTGTTCCGACGGCCAGCGAAGTTCGAAATGTGTAAGTCCAACACAAATCGTTAAATTCGTGACGTTTTCCCGCCTCCCTTTTGCATCTATCTCTCCATTCACCAAGTTTCTCTCGCCAAAAAAGTAATTTGTGTAAAGTACTAAAGGCGAAATTCTCGTAACGAAAGCAACGTATTTTGACGAACGACATCGTATTGTAGTGCTGATAGATTTAAATTTATGCAATTATTTTTTCACATTGCGGGTGATAAATGCGACCCAAAATAAGAATAAAAAAAAACGCTTTTGCCCGTTGGCACAATATGTACCGTGCCACAACACAAATGAATAATTCGAAGGTTTGTGACAAAACCAAACCGAGAAGCAAGCTAATGTTTCATGGAATATTTTCATACCTTTCTTAATTTACTCAAAAACAACAGACGCTCGAGTGAAGTTGTAGAACTTTACACAAGTTGTCAAACATTGAGGTATCAATTATAATGTAAGGACTTTTACTGTATCTGCAATCCGCATCTGGTACGCACACGAACGCTTCGCGGTAGCTGAGGCCGAGGCCGAGGAGGTTCGTGGGCAACCTGCATTTTATTAATTTTATTTATTTTATTTCTCAATACCGTTAAGCGGGTAAAAAAAAACACAAAAAACGGAGGGAGACAATGAGACGACAGCGCTGGAAGACGTGAAAACACCGAGCTCTGAACGGAAGGATTTGTGGAGAGACGCAAGACTAGCTAGCCGCCTCCGCCTTCGCTCACACTTCGAACGGGTTCGAACGCCAAACCCCGGCGTTCAGCGTTCGCATTCGAACCCGGTCAAACACTCCTCCTTCCACTGTTCCTCCGTCTTTCTTTTTTTCATTGTTTTCGTATTATTTTAACATGACCAACCAACTATCTCGACTGCACACCTTGCTACACAAGTCGGTGTTTTGGAGTCTCCGCACGTTGTTCTATATCCTCCTCTCTCTCTCAGTTCCTAAGGGTATATATAGTCATTGACAGTTAAGGAACTTCCGAGCGTCTTATTATTGTTCCCCAACCAAAAAGAGAAAGGTATTCGCCAACGAGCATTTCAAAAGAGCGAATCAAGAAGCAAATAAGCGTGAACGCAACAAGCGCCGCGCTGCATCCCTTAAGTTGTCAACGAGTGTAACCTTCTTTTGGCGGCTGGCGCCGGAGGGGTTACCACATTTTGCTGCACAAAAAACTTTTACGGCGAGAAAGTAGTCCAAAATGCGTCTTTGGCGCGCTGGAACAGCGAGGAGGGGCACGCCAGTCAGAGTGAAATACATATAACGCAAAAAGGGATTTACGCGCGATGAGGCAGTCAAGCGCGAGCAAGCGCTCGGTGAGATAGGGGGGGGGGGGGGGATAAAAGCCTATAGGCTCATCTGGATGGTAAACAAACGCCCGAGCGGTGCAAAGAGCAGACGAAGTTGCACAGCGTATACAAACGTGTCAGGAAATGTAGTAAATACGCAATACTAAGGTAAATAAATTACACGACGACGATAAAAAAAAAAAGAAAACCACGTGAAACTAAAGTTTTGTTTACAACAATAATTTCTCAGATGTACGCGATCCCACGTAATGGGAACCTTTCAGAAGCTTGTGCATGGGGTATGATTTGCCGCGATATACTTCTTGGAACAAAACTCGCGGGTATTTATTTCTTCGGTCAGTTCATGCAGAAGCAGCGAGCACGCTCACGTGAATAATTCTTTCAGTTCCCAAAAGGTCACATTCGTCTTCTTTTTTTTTTGACAGTCATACTGCGTGTTATTAAATCCTTACACCAATAGTTGTTTGAATTCGTAAGCTGAATAAAGGATTACAAATTATTGATATTTTAAGAGCTTTGCGGAGCAATGTACACTCCTTGTCTATTGAAAGTATGCGATGTCTTTTTCTGTTTTTTTTTTTCTGTACAACGTTTATTTCTCGTTTATATTTAGGCATACCATTAGTTTTATGTAGCTTTCATACAATATGTGACGTTTTTAAACTGAAAATTGCGACGAACAAACCGCAAAAAAGTCCGCAGTGATAAAATAATAAAATTTAAAAAAAAAAAATATGCACAGTACGCACCAGTTTGCAGAGCCTTGCGCGGACGCCGGTATTAACATGTGGATTGTTCAGCATTCCCGACTGGAGACACAGGTTCGCGTCTCCGAGTAATCATTCCAGCCGATGCAATTGGCTCAGGCGTACCTCCGACGTCCCAACCCAGACTTCGATCTACTTACCTATGACCCGGCGAACAACAGCAACAACAACAACAATCTAGCCAGACGACACGTGATGCCGCCTCTGAAACGCGCACGCACAAACAAAACAAAAAATCAGCAAAATACATTGTATTGCCAATGCCACTGGCCACAATGAAGCGGAGATGGAGCACCTCCGGTTGCCGGACAAAAGGAAACAGTCACTTTGGGATGCAAACCCGATCTCAATGCTACGGTCTCCCTCAACGGGGAAAAAAAAATCAAAGATCACAACGTCTTCTGTTCGAGCCGCCGGAAGTTTAGATTGACAAACAGTCTCATTCGGATAAGCAAAGTTCATTCGGACAAGCAGAGTCGATATCCACCCACGTCTGCTTTATATCGAGCATGAGACTCCGTGAATATTTCATGTTGCCCTTTTCTAAATAATTCCTCATGGGACGCTGCTGCCATAAATATTAAGCTGCTGACTCTTTTCTTGTGCAAAGGGGGCTTTCGCTTTTTTTAAAAAATCGGTGAGTCTTTTTTTTTTTAAAGAAAGCCGTTGTGTTTTGTTTTTTTTTGAGACCTATCTTTTGATTTTTTTTTGTTCGCGTAGGTGCCTCTTTACGTATTAAAATAGAGATTGGTTCGTGTTCCGCCAGTGTAGATATATGTGTTCCTTGTGTGAGGGTTTTCGCTTCCTACCTACGTCGCCGTTTGCGTTGCGGGAAGGTCACGCTGGGTTCCGTTTGTTGCTCGAGATAACAAAACAGGTGCGGCGCGTTACGGTCCTTCGGTGCGTGTACTTGAAGGTGGCGTTTTTGAAACCCGTACTATGTTAAAACCTCATTCATCTGGTCTCCGGATATACGTCTACCGCAAAGGCTGAAACGCGCCGCGAACCTCTTCGAACGCTGAGACGCACAAAAGCACGAGAACGAGATACGGCGTACCTCCAGATTGGATGAGGAAAGCTAAGCTGCTTACCGTGTTCTCTATCATCGTAACCAAAATCTTTAAATTGACAAGCCTCGCGTTTTGGTCTCGGTTTTTGCAACGTTACTCTGAAAACACCGGCCGCTTCACATATTCGATGGAATTAGCGTTTTAGAACAAAGCGCGCTTCAGTACTGTTTCTGTATCTCTATCACTCAGTCACTAAACTTATTAATTCAGCTATTAATTAACGACATATTGATCAAATAATAGACCGATCAAAGATTTCACCAATCAGCGCGTCTTTTCCTCTCTGTCTAGGTGGCTATACACCTCTTTCCCGCACTATTTATCAATCTCTGTCTTTCACGCTTTATTCATCTATCTTTTTCTCGTTCTATTTACCCATCTCTTTCTCGCTCTGTATTTTTATCTATTATTTTCCCTCCCTAGCTCTTTATATTCTTGACTATCTCGCTTTCTTTGTAAATAATTCAATTTATTAATGAATCGCATTATCAAATGATAAATAAGTAAGCCTGTTTATCTGTATTTTTTTAACCTCTCTTTCGCTAACCTAGCTTTTGAGCTGCAGCCCTGCGGCTGTTTTCACGATGACCCGACCCAGTAAAACGGCATTAAAAAAAAATTGATCGGCATCCTTATCTTAATCATTATAAAGCGATTGACCGGCATCCTTATCTTAATCATTATAAAGCGAGCAAAAAAAATAAATAAATGCAAAACAATATAATTTCCACTTTCTCCGAGCGCGAAATTAAAATTACCCACGAGGGGTAATTTTGGCGTAGCCTGTTTGCGCGACGGGGCCCGTGTCAGAGCGCGCATTCTCCCTTTATCCGAAGGCCGACCTTTTCAGGAGTGTCTCTGGGGAAGCTGCTAAATCAACAACAGGTGCCAATGTTTACAAGCATCGAACGGTGTTTTTGCCTGCACTTGTATGCGCACCTCTCGACGACAAAGAGGTTGTTAGGATCGTATAATCAGATCAACTCGTGGTTGTCGTGGCAACGGTATACGTGGGTCGCACAATGCGTGGAATATTTGCAGAGGACCGCTTCCTTCATTTTTGAATACCATGGCGCCATCTAGCGAGCGTCAAGTTCTCCGGCCATGCTGAGTGGTTAGAAATTGGAATACAATTCAGCGCTCAAAAGACAAGGACACAAAGACGAGAATCAGACAGCACAGTGCGCTTGTTCTGTCTGATTCTTGTCTTTGTGTCCTTGTCTTTTGAGCCCTAAAATGTATTCCAAGTTCCAAAACCAACTAGCACAACAATCTACTATACTGATTAGAAATGTTGGCGAAAGTGCTCTTCGGGGCGCCGCTCCCGTGTTGGGCGTGCTAGTTGAGTGCTCCAAAGGTCTGGGTATCCGACTTAGGGCGAGTCTTGTGTTATTGTGTGCCGCGGATGGTGTTTTTCAACTCATTAGAAACTTTTCTTGCCCCGCATTATGGCATCCGCCAGTTCGGCCATGCTGAGAAGAGCGGCTCTGAACGCCGCACTAAACGCGCCACCGATAAAAATCAGAGGAGAGTATTCAAAATGTGGTTTCAGTTCACAGTGATTTATCTTTTACTTGAGGTTCTCCGCCGTTTTAGATGCAGGATATACCGAGAATATTTTTGGCGTTTCGTGCCGTCGACAACAATGAATTATACCGTATTTACTCGAGTACTAGCCGCACTATTTATGAACACGGCCCTTGCGTCTGCTTTTCCGCAGAACACATATACAGCCATTAATCATCGCGTTACGCAAAAATAACGTGGCAAATAACTAGATCGAGGGCACGATTCTCCATACAAATGCAATCTTCACAGATGGTATCTTCGCGCGAAGACGTTATCTCCGTCCTGAAGACCGCTGAGATCATGCTGCCGATTGCGGTGATTGGTAATCTGCGAGCTCCGCGGAAAAGCGAACCCTCAGGTTTTACTCACAAACAGTGCGGCTATTACTCGAGTAAATACAGTACTGGTCTGGAAGCCCGTTAAATGGCTCTTGTCTGCCGCTCTACCTTTTCACTTTCGGCTGCCGCGTCACGTGACGATCTGCCAGGCTTTGTCAGTATGGAGAAGGCTATGATCGAGCAAATAACACGCGGTTTTTTCGGCCCCTATAAATAAGCTACACATCGAAGAAAGCGGAAACTCCGTCAGAATGTGACACTGAGCGGTGGTGATAAAATGCGAAAATTTGAGCGCATGACCTAGATCAAAAGATACAAAAGAAATAAAAAAAAATTCTATAAGCCGACGTCCTCTTAAACAAACCGAAATTTGAGATTACGGCCGCTATAAAAAGTAATCTCAGTAAAAAAAAAAAAAAAATCTTTTTAGCAGGAAAGAAAACAAAGTTGTATTTACTTAATAAGCTTTCTTTTTTTTTCTTTTTTTTTAGCTGAAATATTTGCTGCACACGCCCGCAGTCTCAAATTTCAAATTTGATCAAAATTAGGCTCAGGTGGACGTCGGTTTATTAAGAATTTGGTTATTCTGTGGTATCTTTTGATCCAGGTAACGCCATCTGCTCAAACATTCGCATTTTATCACCACCATTAGAGTCACATTGTCACAGAGTTTCAGCTTCCTGCGATGCGTAGTTGATTTATCCAGGTCAAAAAACCGGGATTCATTTTTTTCAATTTAAACCTGTACACTCTGAAAAAAAAAAAAGGGTGTCGTCTTACACCCTTTCGTCCGATATAATGCACCCCAAAGCTTTAGTTCTACGTACAGCCCACAGATGTCAACCAGACGGCCAAGATTTTTAGGAGAGCCTTGATAACGGTGAGATATACCTCATTAAACCGCTAGGGTACGTATAAAACCTATAGAGAAAAACACACCGAGGTGTTTGCAGTAAAACAAAAAAGAACTCCGATTATTATTATTTTTGAGGGTCAGTAACACGTTCATGAGCTATTTTAATAAGTTGTACCACTCGGCTATCAAGCAGCTCGTGAAAGTTGCTACCGTCGGTGCGACGTCAGCACGCTGATCGTGGAACTGAAGTTTTGGGGTGTCTTATACGGGACAAGGGGTGTAAGACCATACCTTTTTTTTTTTTTTTCTGAGACTGTACTTATCGGTACATCCCATTCTCCGAGACGGCAGGCTGTGTGTAAGAAGCAGAAAACAAAATCCTGTGCCTTGCCACCTCTCGCAAATGAACTACGCGCTGAAGGCCAAGGCGCCGCGCACTCTGTTTCCCTCAGGCTACACGCGGGCATTTTTTCGATAAAATTAGCGGATACATCACGTGGGTAATCGCTATGTTATCATGAACCATTTCCCGCTAAATTTAGCCGAGACATTTTTCCGCTCAAAATCACGGTGTCACGTGAAGCCATGACGTCACGTAACATTGTGTCATCACGTAACGCGGTCATGTGACGTCACGTCACGAGACGCCATGATGTCACGTGACACTGGGACAAAAAGCCTCAATGAAACAGACCTGGACATTCGCTGCCAAGCCTTGCCCAAAATGGCCGTTGCCGTCAAAAAACAACGGAAGCAACAAAATCGTTCTCTTCATCTGGAACTCTGTGTCGGTCGAAACAGTCGAACTCATCGCTCCAAACCTTCACCCAATAAGAACTGCAGGAACAACAACAAAGAAGTTGAACATGGCCTCTTGAGACACAGCTACCGGAACCTCAAGTTTTTCGACAAACGACACCCCAGTTGGCACGGAAACTAAAATGAGCCAGAGGGCTTACGGTGCTTAGAGTAACAAACTCTCCGGTGCTCGCATCCCCCGACGTAAACAAAAACGTCAGCACCGCAAAATAAACGCCCGTAGAACTATACTCTGTTTGACTTTGCAATGGACCGCGACGGACCTTAGGAGCAAATACCAGCCAATGCAGAGCTGTTAACATCTCACGTGACAACGCGGTCGTTGTTCCCCTCTTGAAGTCACCCTTAAACTCACACGGCATTTGGATTGGCTTGGGTGGCTGACTGCGAAGTTGAGAAAAAAATATATATATATACTCAGCCAAGAATTTGAGAGTGATATAAGTGCGGAGGGCAGCGTGGAATATCCCACAGATCACAAAACAGCCCCCGGGAGAGTCACTCGAAATTGCAGGCAGCTGTTTTTGTTTTGTTTTTTCTTTAAGCCGAGTAGATAGACATGTTCAACGAGAGCTGCTTTAGTCACTACTGAGAACGTTAATGCCTTCCCAACTGAGCCCGGCTTGTTCCCAACAAAGCGGGGTTTTGTTCTGTTATTTTTTTATTCTTCTGAATTTACGATCGTGCCGAATTGTTGTGGGAGTTGGCACAAAACCAAAAACTTTATACGAAATCAGAAATAAAACCGACGAAAGAAATGGGTCATGCGTTGACGTTGACGACAGCACCTTTGGGTATTGGGCACCAGATGAGGGGCGGCGCCTGAAAAACATTCGCGAGTCAATAATGATAGAAACAAGTACTCTTCTTTGTTACGACAATTGAACTTCCTGAAAAAGTTGCGAGCTGTATTCCAAAAATGTTTATAAGAATTAGATTCAGCGATTTGAGCACGCCAGACTGCATTAATGTGTTTAGTAACAAATCTTCTACCTTCGTTCTTTGTTTGTTTCAGAAGGACGTTGGCCTGTGCGATTTTACTTTTTGTTTTGTCTTTATGAAAATGGGGGGGGGGGGGGGGGGGGGAGGGGGGGCACGCGGCCCTGACGTCACGCAGCTGCGGTGGCGCTGTCGACAGCACTGCGCAGGCGCAGACGCGACGCTTCACGCGAATTCGGTTTCTGCGCACGCGCAGTGCCCACACCTGGTGTGGGCAAACGCGGGTTTGTTTGTAAACAGCGTGTCGGTCTATAAACTACTCCGATAACGAACCTAATCTGTCGTACATTATATTTAAATATATAAATAAGAAAAACACTGAGTCCCCTATACGCCCAATATCAAGCTGTTACCGTACGCAGGAGACCAAAAGAAACTGGTTATCCATGAAAATATTTCAAAAAATATGAAGGAGGAAATAAAAAAAAGAGAAAGAGTCATAATGAAAAAAAAAATTAAAACTGCTCCCGGAATAACATTTAAACTCCGCGTAGCCCCCACCCCACCCCCACCCCACCCCACCGAAGAACGCAACAAATTTAACAAAATATTAGCAAAAAACAGAAAAAGTAAGGATCAACCAATACGTTAACACCGGATGCACGTGACGTCAAGCCCGCATTCGAAATTGAATAAATCACGAAAAAAACGAGAGAGCCAACCGGAAACGGAAGTGAGGGGGTGCGGGGGAGGGGAGGGCAGCGAAACACAAGACCGTGTGCCGATCTCGGTGCAGTAGCGAAGCAGCAAACGATCGTCACGCCGCCGCCGCCGCCGCCGTCGCAGCACCAGCGTCATAGTCCGACGTAAAATATGATCCGCTTCCGGCTAAGACCGAGGCCGACGCTCGCAGTGCCGACCAAAGCCGCAAATCCTTCTCGCGGTTCGAGTCTCTCTAGAAACAAAAACAGTCGCAAACGACACTCGACAACAAGAAGACAACAGCAACGACCACGACGACAAGAGCACGCTTGATGCGCCCCGTCGTGGGCGTGAGGATTCAGCGCACATATCGCTCCATCAAGCTTTTCCTCTCCCCACCAAAGTATCATTTTGTTCTTCTTAGTTTCTCCCCACTTTTCGAGAGAAAGAAGCGCGCGGGCGAAGGATTTCAAAATGTTTACGGACGCTTTCAGAAAAACGTTCCGCAGATACGTTATTTGTTGGATGGGTGGAGGAGGGACGGGTGGGCACCCAGGGGTGGCCGAGGGAGCGACTCATTGCGTTGCTGTAGTTTGAGCCTCGAGAACCCTTCTCGATCCTTGCCCGCCTAAGAATAGAGAAGATGGAGTGGCGCGAACATGGTTTTCGGGAAAGCAGAAGGAAGAGAAGAAGAAAAAAAGGGAGGAAGTCCGCCTTTGAATTTGAGAACCGACACTCTCCGACTTGGCGAGGCACCGACCAACTTTCTTCACGGCGAGTCTGAAAGGGGTTTCGCGAAGTATTGACAGCTCGTCTTTTTTTTGTTTCCATTTCTTCAGTTTTTTTTTTTTTTTATGAAACGTGTTTACTATTATTTTTTGTTTGTGGTTTCGAAGCTGCTTTTGACGAGCGCTCCTACAAATTTGAAAGGCAAAGCAGCACTGCGTGGACGACTGGTTTGTAACTCCGGCAGAACGGAGGTATGTTGAAATAAAATGTGACGCTTCGTTAAATCCCTTGTCGATCGCCGTGTGTGAAGCCCTGTCTTGTAACTTTTGGCGTAATCAGCGAAATGTCTTCTTTTTTTTTTTTTACTTTCACAGAAATCTTTGTTGGCTGGCGGTCTATATGATGAAATGATTAAGTTGTGCACAAAAGGAGAACTGCCATCAATATTTTTTTCTTAGCATAAATGTAGCTGGCCACAGGGCGTTCCTAACTGACAAAAGAACCAAACTGCAAACATTTTGGACCCCATAAAAAATATCAGCAACCAAAAATCGAAGTTTTTGGCATTTTAGGTCGAATAACTCTTTGACGTTCCCGTATTGTCGTGTCTGTCGGCTGGCAGTTCAAATCTTTTTCTATTAATGCTTTTCTTTTTCTGGTTCTTTTTTTTTTCTATTGATGCTTTTTTCTTTTTTGCTTTGTACGTGGCTTTTTCATCGAAAAAAGTAATAACCTAAGTAGCATGCATTCCAAGCCTGAATGTGAAAAATGGCGACGTCGCACGCTCTGTATGTAGACAGAAGTCTTGTTCTGAACTTCTGACGGCCCGTCCAATACGTTTGCGGACAGAACGCAGCTTCTGGCGTGTTTCCACTTAACGTCCGTGACAACCCTACACTCTAAAAAAAAAAAAAAATCCTTTTTGGAAGATTTTTCCACGCCCCAAGAACTCTTTCAGCTCGTGAAGAACGGCTTCACCCCAAGCACTATATCGCCCCCTAGCGCACTAGAAAGGTAACTGGGCGATGAATAACTTTTTCAAACAAAAGAGGCGCTTAAAAAAAAAAAAAAAACTTACATGTTTTTCACGCAAAAAACCTTTTAGGATGTTCTTAAAATAACTTTTTTAGGCTGAAAATTCTGGACAAGCCGTACTATACTTAAAAGCAGTGTTGTACCCGTTACTAAAAATAAGTAACGAAATAGCTTGGAAAAAAGGTAACGCGTTACAAAGCTCCATTACCATTTTGCGAATGGAACGAAATATCGGTGTCGTTACTTGCCATGACTAACAGGCGTTACTTCTACGTTAGTTTGTCGTTACTTTGTGTTTCACTATTTGTATATGACAGCAGTTAGTATTTGACTGTAGAGTCTCAACCACACGCGTCTCTACAAGAGTGTCGAACACGTCTTGAGAAACGGGAGCTTGATGCATTTGGTCGATCTTCCTCTGCTTCAGCAAAGGCGTGTCTCGAAAGTGGGTTGTAGTCTCGGTATTTTGTTTCTTTTAAAATACAGCAAGCTCTGATAGCTTCTGCGAATGGAGGGACTGGCGGAAAAGAACCACTGTTAATTTCTAGTTATCAGTGGTGTATAACAACGAAATATAACCTAAATAAACTGCACTACGAAGTAGTATAGAAGCAAATTGTCTAAATAAATCGCAAACTTACACAAATATAAAATAGGCGTGTTAATAAATAACTGCCATGATTGATTTACCCTCCTTCTGAAATATACAAGTAAGCTAAACTAAGCCGCTTTCGAGGACGTTTCGCTAGCTTACATCAATGAGCATTGTGAGATGTATAGCTAAAAAACTGCAACAAACAAAACGATCTCGAAAGAAAGGTGCGTTTTTTTGGCTAAAAAAGCTTAATGAGAACATTTTAAGGAAAAAAAGTGAGATTCAAG
The DNA here is from genome assembly GCF_016920785.2 of Ixodes scapularis. NCBI lineage: Eukaryota > Metazoa > Arthropoda > Arachnida > Ixodida > Ixodidae > Ixodes > Ixodes scapularis. Next base: position 30,283,331 of record NW_024609857.1, read on the forward strand.
AATAACTCACCTTAATCTGCTTTTTCAAATTAGATTTCGGCATCCTCGCTGTGCTCAGCAGCTTGAGTTTCGGCATACAGAGCAGACATTTAAACAGCAAATTGTCTGACTTCGTTTCCCTCAGTTCAAACACAGCACTTAGCCCGGGCCATAATAACGGAGTTTCGGCGGCCGTTGTCATCTTGCACGAAAAGTGAGTGCGAGATGGCTGTAAAAGGGGCTTTTATAACAAGCGTTCCAAAACGGTCTTGTTGATTAGAGGCAGAAGTTGCATGACCAACGCAACTGTACAATACACGGATTGCTCACAAACAGCATACCTCTTAGCCACACCGGTTTTAGTCACAGTCCTGTTTGGGCTACACAAGCAACGAAAAGAGAACACCTATAGCTTATTATAAGCAATAATTATAACCAAAGAAAATTATTGGTGATTATAAACGAAGTATAGCACCCACCATACTTTGGTTATAATCACATGTGTCCTCTCAGTATCGTTGTGTGTATCTTAAAAAAGGTGGCAAGCGTTTATAAGCTGTTTACCCTAAGTTTCTCTTTCGCATCCAAGAACCTATTTTTATTTTATTCTTTTTTTTTTCTTTTTTTTCACGCCGGCAGCAGCAAAGTAGGGTTGAAGCAGACCAAAGCCATCACTATTACTACTATGAATGTGTTTCTCTAGAAGAATGGTACAGTTGCCTTCACACACAACCAGGAAATGCGAGAAGGATAAGTTGGCGCAGCGTCCAGCATAGATAATTCGGTCTTTAAATGCCAGGGAGTTGGGGGCTAACTGCGATACAAACAAGGTGCCGGCCGTGGTGGTTACGCAGTCTTTCGTAAAATTTTTCAGGCGCTAAGGGAGAAAGAATGCCCGAAGGAATTAGTGAGTGGTGACTTTGTGAACAAAAGTCATTGTCCAGCGAGAGACAGCACCAAATTTGTACCACGGCGACAGGGATTCTAAAAGATGGTGACGCCTTTCTGACGACGGACGCCTTTCAATCCTGCGATAACCTTGCCACTTGCATTGGTTCAAAGCGTGGGAATGTCAACGCTTCCAAATTTAAAGTTTATCCTTTCTGTTGTTGACAGAAGAAGAATTTATTTATTTTGAAGTGAATTTTACCAGCTGGATTAGCTAGGGATGATTAGGCAGAATCCTTTGAGCGGCGGCAGACTGTGGCCTTCTGGGCGGATGTCTCTTTCCAGCGAGACGGCTGCTCTTTCAGGACACGGCGACGGTGGTCTAGTATAGCTTGGATACAAAGACTGCACCAAGGATGCTTAGGAATACCGCAGAGCAATAACCTCGCGTCTTTTGAGCCCGGTCGTGGGAACGTTTAGAGTGTCTTCCGAGGGAGTTTGAAATCACGCCGTTTATACATAGCTTTATTAGGGTTTCTTCGCCACTTTTTATAGTGCGCGGAATAAAAATCATTTTGCTTTCAAACCATTATGCAGCCATTTTATTCAGAAGTAACGAGTAACGGGTAACGTAATTTGATAGCAGATAGCGTAAAATAATAACGACATTACTTTACTCGTTACTCATTTGGGATTCTAATGAGTAAGTTAGTACGTTACTAAAAAATTAACGCGTTACCAGTAACGTCGTTACTTGTATCGCGTCAGTTCCAACACTGCTTAAAAGTTATTTTTCGAACAGATTTTTTTTTGTTTTTTTGTTTTTTTGTTAGAGTGTAGACAGCGACGCTAAAGTATAGGAGTTCTATCGTTGTTTTTCTAAGACGTAAATCACAGTCTTTGCGAAATATAAAAAAAAAATCGCAGACACAAAGTCTTATGCAGTAGTCGGGTAGAGCTAATTAGACTCAATCGACCGGAAGAACCCGCAGCCTGAGACAAGAAGAGAAAAACGCCAATGGTAGTCTCGAAGTCTTCTTACGGGGCGGTAACCCCGCTGGGCTCTCTTTCTGGTTTAACGAGGCTTACGCAACGTTACCTAACCGACGTCCCTGCGGCAATTACACTCGACTCTGCAAGCAGAAAAACATTTAAAAGAAAGTCAAGCACCTAGGTACGACCGGCTTTTGTGGAACGGTATAGTTGAGTTGGTGCCCAGGAAGAAGGAACGACTCCGGCCGGGTTTTCTGTGTGTTTATAGTTTATATTGTTTTGCTCATTCGCATAGATTGTGTGCCTTATATAATGTTATGCAAGCAGCGCGAGACGCGATAAACAGCACGGCATTTTGTCTTCTTGAATGTTCGGCGCACCGTTTGTGTTTGCGCGCCGTTCGAGACTCCGGAAGGCTTTCCCTTACCAGACCCGCTTTCGTGGTTTTGATTTGGTTCGATTCAAACTTGTTCTGGAAGTTCCGAACGAACAACAACCGGAGGCATTTGCATGCATGCAAATTGAGTACGCTTATATGGCATCTGCACAGAGCTGATACTTGAAATAAATATCGAATAATGTTGCCGCAACAACAAAAATATCTGTGGTCCTTTAGTCAGGGTTGGGGAAAGAATCGATTGGCGTTGCGAAATCGGGTGACTATAGAACTTTAGAAGCTTCCAGTGCAGTACACCAATACCGCCAAAACAAGCAGGCCTACACATTCTCTCCCAAAGGTCATTACTACTGAACCTACGTAGTGTTGCCTAGCTTGGGACAGCTAAGTCGGCAGCACTTGCGCCCTGTAGTTCTCCCGTTTTGAGCAGCGCCCCCGGCGAGCAACAACAGGCCTATTGCAGCGTGTCACAACGAGCGCGACACTGGGACGTGGAGACGCCAGACGGACGCTTCTGCCGGTTGGCGGTGCGCTTTCATTGTACTTCACGGTGTTTGCCGCTTGGAGGAGGACGAGGATTCACTTTCGATGACGTCATGAGCAGGTCTTGGTTGTCTTTTGAATCTTACCCAAATGCATCGGAGTTACTCCGGCGGGTCGTGTCACTCGCCAACACACATTGATACACGGTGGACGCGGGAAGGTTTCAAAACGCCAAGGTACAAAACCCTTACCCTGGAGTAAGGTCGAGTAAATTTTGGTACACATAACTTCTAGATGATGTTGACCCCGTAAGTGATGACGTCACAACATTGTGTTGTGCTTCAAACAAACCCGGTTGCTAGGGCCGCTTTTATGGATAAACGCAGGGGGGTTCGACGCGAGGTTAGAATTTGTCTAATATAAATGTTAATAACGTCTTTTCTAGGCACTGTGTCTCTTCAATATTTAATGGACCTTTTCCGAGAAGCGTTCTGCGCACGCGCGAGCGCCCGATGCCAAGCGGTGGAAGTCGGCACGAAAAATCGAGGAAATTCGGAATGAGGCTCTGGATGAGCGAATAGAACACGTAATTGCAACATATATATAATTGTGTTACACAAAAAAAGACAGTGGACGGAAAGAAAATCACGACGTTTGGGTGGACGCCACGGATTCCCCTTTTCAAAGTCGCGTTGGGCACACGACGCAGCTCAGAGAGCGAAGAAACTGGTAGCGTAGCTCCCATTATCGATTGGTAGTACAGGTAAATCACTTCCTCGATTTTTAGTTCGTGCAGCCACCACCTGGTGCCGTCAGTATTTGGAAAAGGTCCATTATGAATACTTTTTTCTATCGGCTCAGTGCCATATCACGATGATAAATGCCGGTAATAAAGTTTTACAACCGGTTTTGCCTTGCTAGCGGACGGCACGATGACTTCATGGGTCCAGTGGTCCTTTACCATAGAGCACGCGACTGAGTTCAATTAAGTTCGTGAAGAACGACAAAAATACTCTTCTCGTGATTAATTTTTGTGGGATTTCGGAAGCGAAAAGTGCCCGTCCAGAACTTTGATCGACGCTCCAGGTGTGCGAGTGCGCGAACGCCTGCCCATAGAGGTTTCCGCAATATTTGAGAAGGGGGAAAACACTGTGACGACCAATCACGTAATGATAATTAGTAACGACGACAATGTGAACCGCATCGAAGTCGAATTGCAGGGCAGCAAGCCATCCAAGATGTTATGACGGCACAGAAGTTGCCTAATGCACATTTGTGTGATGAAACAAAGTCTCCAGAACAGATAAAAACGGATACTGTATTTTACCCAGTTTTTTCGCAATTTGATCTTACTAAAACAAAAACAGAATTTGTTTTTACTGTATTAGTTACAAGTAGGAAACAGAACTCACTCTCATGTTGCGAGCCTGCAAACAAAATGTGGGGCCTCAAACCAATCATCTCCGAGTCAAAATGATTGCTCCTTCGTCACAATGCGGTCAACTGTAAAATAATTTTAAAAATAGCCTGACGCACGTTGTTTTGATATCAGAGTATTCAATCGTTGTAGTTTTAGTAGATCTATATACGTGCGATGATTTTCTTGAAGGAGTATCTCGTATCGCACGTAAATTAAATTCGTTTTATAAACATTCGGAGTTTTCTTAGACTTACAATCTTTCCAGTAAATGCAAGATTGAAATCGTATCATTATACAAACGATTGAAGTTGTTCCGACGACACACATCAGTCAATCGGCGTCCGTTCGGCGTCTTCTGCTGCAAGCATTTCAATACGTCTCGAGGACCGGAAGTTGTCCGTCGCAAATGCTTAAACAAAAAACAAAAAGATTATTGGCAAACTTCTATTGTGGTAAGTGTGAGATTGAGGATCGCTGTATCTGTTCTTTTTAAACATTTAAATTGAACCTCGGATTTTTTTGTTAACGATCGTTCTTTCGGAACGAAGTTTAATCCCATGTATTCGTTCACAGAAACGCCCCTAGCAACGGTTTGTTTGGATCATCCACGTAACACATAAGGGGTCACTTGGGCATCGACGGAAGCCTCCCAGTGCACACTGGGAGGCTTCCAGTACACGTTGGCTTCCAATATGTGGAGCGTAAGTTCGTCTACTTCTTGCGCAGTGGTTGCAATGGCGTCAGAACGCCGAGCTCTGATTGGCTCCGATTGGAAGGATAGTGGTCAGACCTCAAGGCAGCTAACATTGAGGTTTACCCCCTATCCCTCCACCAGAGCCAATCGGAGGTCGGCGTTTCGATGCCACTATACACAGGCAACCAGCATGTCCTAGTTCCTAGAACATTCTAGTGTACGTTTATGTATACTGGACCTCCTTTCCAACACGCTTCTTGAAATGTGCCGTGAACGTAGCGTACACGGTACAACCTTGCAATACCGACAGCAGCGGATGCTACGAGCCATCCAAGCCAACCGAAGGCCGTGTGAGTGTCACGTCACTTTAGAGAGGGGACGCCGCAACGAGTGGAGGGCGCGTTCGCAGAGCTGAATTTGCTGAATTAACTCGCATAGCGTACGCTGCGTTTCGGACGTCAGCTGAAACGGACTATAAAATTCCACATTGAATGGGGGCGGAGGTGCTGATAAACGGACGCTGCTGGCCCCCTCTACGGTCCCCGTACGACAATACTCTCGGGCACGCTCGCACGTCAGGCATCGCCGTCTGTCGGCCTCGGTTAGCCGCGGGGTTTCGGGAGGATTAAGGGAGACCGGCCGTCGTTCTTGATCCAAACCCCCTCGACGCATGCGCTCGGGGAGGCTTCGTCCTGTCGCTGTCGCGTGGGCCCGTCACCGCTAATCCCCTCGAAATTAATCTGCGAGCAGTCCAGACTGCGGGACGGGCCTGCCTGCCCGTCTTGGCCGCCTGTCTCAGCTGGCGTAAGGAGCTGTCCTTACACGTGCCGGGAGCTATTGTCGAGCACGTCTGTCTTGCCGGAAGAAAGAGGCGTCTTTTAGCGCTTCGAACTTTTTGAAGGCTCTTTTCTTATCAATGCTCGTTCGCACATTTGCGTTTGAGTCTGTTAGAGTGCATCGGGTTCTCCTTGTAACCCTAGTAGTAGTAGGAATATGTTTATTAAGAGGGAAAAATAGACTGGCTATTGTCATCATATCTGGCGGGGATGGGAGGTAGTATACGTCGGACGAGGCGGTGGGATGAGATCATATGTGTAGTGCCAGGTTTGCTGACCTGACATAGTCAAAGAACGGGTCAGTGATCAGCTTTCTTTGTTGTATTCCTTATCTTGGGGAGTCACCCAGTCTGCATACCGTGGGGTTCGTAAATTGTGTCCCCTAGCGCACTGATGCAGTGTATCACGAAGCCCCGGAACGCTTTTAAACTGCTCCTAATTTATGTTTATAATTATATTACACATCCGTGGCTTCAACAATTTCCGACAATGTTACAAGCGACAATTGCTCATATGCTATAATGCGTACATTTTCTCTGGAAAACACTGAAAAACGTTCGATCTACAGGGTGTCTCAAGTAGCGGCCAGGCTCTTTAAATCGACCGCAAAAATCGATTTCTTAACCTATCGCGCTACGATTTTGTGCAGAGTGGCCAACAGGTGGTGCATTTTTTCTATAAATCTTGTGAAAAGCAAATTTACCTAAGGTAGAAAGGTAAAAAAAAAAAGAAAACTTAACTCTTATGGAAACGCAGCGAAGCCACCAGTCTTCAAACAATAGGGCGGCGCTTGGCACGGGTGACAAAAAAATGGCGGAAGCGGTCGCGACGCCAACTGTCACCCACGAACGAGCATACGTCACCGAGTCGCGGCGTCAATTATCAGACGATATTTTCGACTCAAAAACGGCGTGAGCTTTTCCGATGTCAGTTGCGAATGCTTGATTTTATCGTCCTTACTAATAAAACACACTAAATTTATACATAATCGATTAAAGAAATGAGTGTCAAGATATTTTGACATTTGTCTTATTTATGGCATTACTTATGTCGTTTACTTTGCAGTTCCTTGTTTTTGGTTCTGCGACTGTCGAAGCCTGCGGAACGCACGCCGCCTTTGAGTCGAAAGTTCGTCTGATAATGACGCCGGCTCTCGGCGCCGTATGCTCGTTCGTAGGCGGCAGTTGGCGTCGCGACCGCCTGCGCCATCTCTTGTCTCCCGTGCCAAACTGCGCCCTATTGTTTGAAGACCAGTGACTTCGCTGCGCTTTCATATGAGTTAAGCCTCTTTCATATTTTACTCTTTTTTTACCCTTTGCCAATTTTATATAAAAAAAATTGTACCATCTATCAGCAACGCTGTACAAAATTGTAGCCCGGTAGGAACCGAAACCGACTTTTCCGGTCGATTGAAAGAGCCTGGCTGCTGTTTGAGACACCTCGTAGCTATGAAGAAGGAGTGTTCGTCAGCTTCTTTTGCAGGGATTGTGAGGACGTTAGAACGCCGAGCTGTGATTGGCTCTGATTGAAGGATAGTGGGTAGCCGCTTGCTTTGAGGTCTACCCACTATCTTTGAATTGTAACCAATCAGAGATCGACGAACTTGCGCTGCGCAGACACAAGTTGAAAATGTTCCAGAGATATTCGGTAGATGGCGCCAGTGTACCAGTGTGTTAAGCGCTAACAAAAATAGGCAACACACTCGTGCACACTCAAACGTAAAGCATGAATCGATTTATTGATCCGTAACAAAAGTGTGCCTGTTAAGTTAGCAGGCACATTTTTCTTTCATTAAATAAAAGAAGTCAGCGTAAATTGGCTACGCGTGAACACACATTGTACACCGCTTATAGAGCTTTCAGTCCAAAAATTAATGTATAAATCTGCCTTTAAACATTTGAATACAAAAAAGTAATATAAATGTAGCAACAAATAGATTCTTTTTGTTTACCTCAGCGCGGTGAACTAGCTTTGCTCAAAACATTAAACTCTTTCAAAAAGGTTCGAAAAGTTCGTTCGCCTCTCTTTTAGTCCCTCGAGCTGCGCAAAAAGAAAAATATAATTAAAACAATTCTGCTAAGCAGGCGCCTTGTCTTTAATCCCATAATGAATGTTGACAAACTTTCGAGACCGAAGCCATCGCCGCTCGAGTTGAATTAATTCCCGCCTCCCACAAAAATCCTTACAAAACGTTTCCAACCTACGCCTCAACTTTGGTTCACCTAAAAAGGGCTCCTTCATTAATGAAACCGTAGGACGCCACAAACAGAAAACAAAACGTTACAAGCGCGCACAGCTAGACAAAGAAAACAAAAATGCGGAGCATGATTAAATTTCTACGAGCCTGCTTGCAACAACTCGCTCTCGTATTCCGAGACGAGACAGAGGAGCACATGACATTTCCGAAAGCGGACAAATAAATGGATGGCATTCGCTCGCAGAATGCATTGCCTGCAAACACTATATGAACGTTGCGTGTCGTATTTTTGCGGCGTTCACACTGTTTACCAAAGGCGAAGACACTCTACGTCGATAGAAATGACTCGAAAAAAAAAAAGAAACCATTTTACAGCGGAGCAGTTAAGCGCTCGTTTCTCCACGATAGTGTCCACGAGCAAACAAATGTCGACACAACACTCTTGACAGCTACCGCCGTCGTTTATAGATGGCGGCAACCTTTCAAGCCTTTGAACGCTGGCTTGCTGACTTGCGACCGGCCATTACTTCATTCTCCCCCCCCCCCCCCCCCCCCCCACCCCGCGAGCCAATTGCAACGACAGAAGGGAAGCCCGTCAACGCTGTCCACAAGGGCGAACGCCGACGACGGAACGTCATCACATCTCCAACGCTCCGATTGGCTCTCGATGGGGCCTTAGAATTTTGTCGTTTGGCCAGTGAGGCCGAACCGAAACGTGGAAGCCTATGCGGTTCCTATTCGAATTCACGTGTGGTTCGATTGCGGCCCACGCTACAATCCAATGGCAAAAAATCAAGCCTCGCCAAACATGCCCCTTCACGGCGATCGTCGCCTTTGTGCTTTTGCTATCACTGTGGCGAAACCAATAATCGCGTGCATAAAAAAAAGTAAGACCATTACTGTTAAAAAAAAGGCATCCCAGTGAATGACAAAGCTCGAAAATATGTTAGTCCTGCCAAAGACCAGGTCCGCAGGGGCATTTAGCATTTATTTATTAACTGGATTTATAACATGCAAGAACTGTAGAAGAAAGCGAGAAATAAAACAATATAGAAAGACGATTGAATGTCGGAAGCCTGGGTACGTGGCCCTAGTCGGCTATATTCTTCTGGTGAAAAAACAAGGATAGTATAGCATCTCAAATTCAGATCGTGCCACCGCCTTGACCTGATTGTCAGATGCCTGACGTCAGACTGGGGGACGGATGGGTGGATGGATGGGGGCATACGGCTGGATACTTAAAATGAGGCGGCGGCTTGGGCCAACCAGCCAGTATTTTTTGAATAATAACACTGGCTAGTCAGGTCAAGGCGGACGCGACGGAGCAGTTAACGATGCCCCGTTTCTTTCGGAGAAAAAAACAATATTGTTTTCGTGCGTCAGCGTTTCGCTCGTGCGTCCTATGCAAATGCACTTGTTTATGAACGTCGACTCGGAGCATAGTATGCAGATGCCCCAACAGTCATAGAGGCAAAGAAAGAAAAGCTCCAGGTCTCCGTTTGGGCGAAGCTAAACACGAAGAAAGAGATAACCGGACCATCTTTTAGAGGCAGGGACCATCCCGAAAGGCTAAAAGCACGTTTACCGCACGTGATTCTCATGCCTCACGGTGCCCTCCTCGGTGAGCAACAACGACTCCGCGCCGCGGTGCATTCGGGGCTGCGAGAGGAGCGACGGCGAGTATACGAAGGAGTCGTGTGTCTGTTTCATTTTCCTCAGACGCCGCTTCTTCTCGGCGCCCCTTCCCGCGACTTTGTATTCCGGAGTTGTTGGCGAAGCGAGTCGAGCGCTGTATACGCTCACCGGTGCTTCTTTGCCGCATAGTCGTCGACGTGCTCCGAAAGCCCGAGTGTCGAGGAAGGTGTCTCGTTGTCAAAGCTGCTGACCTGGTGTCTGTGCGTCTTGTAGGTGTACTTCCTCCTCCTTCCGCGAAGCCGACGAGTCAATTTTAATCTCGGCTTTGTGCGTGTGTGTGCGTGTCGGCGCGTGCGCTCGTTTGTGCGTGAGTGTTGCGTGTGTGCGAGTTTCTGTGTATGCACATATATATACATAGAGAGAGAGAGAGAGAGAGTATTTATGTACAGCGTGCGCGAAATAGATTGAACGCACATTAAACTGATTGCATAAATCTGTTTCTTAACTTATCGCGCTGTGATTTACTTCAGACGTGTTCAAAGCAAGTGCCTTCGTTAATAGAGAGTAAGTATACATGAAACCTCTGCAGTCAAAATAAAAAAATAAATAAAAACTGGATTTGTCTATAGAAAATTACGCAAGGCCTTGTATCTCAAAATCATCAGTACCCCACCAACGTCTTTTAACAAAGTTTAACGATATTAATATTCATCCCTCTGTTGTTAAGTGGATTTCTGAATTCCTAATATTCCTAATATTCCGTAAGCAATATTCCTCCGTTAACAACGTAAAATCTCCCACCTCTACCGTAACGTCAGGTGTCCCCCAGGGAACCGTACTGGGCCCCCTTCTGTTCCTAATCCATATTAATGATCTCCACCTTAATATCGCTTCTTCTGTGCGGCTGTTCGCCGACGATTGTGTCATTTACCGACCCATTCTTTCAAACCATGATCATCATGCTCTCCAGGAAGACCTAGAGTCTGTAATCCATTGGTGTGAAAAATGGCAGATGACATTAAACTTCAATAAATGTAGATCCCTATCAATTTCCCGCAGCTCGCGTGCCACACCATTTTCGTATTACCTCTCTAACACTCAAGTAATAGCATGCTCATCTTATAAGTACCTGGGTGTTCATCTCACCTCTAACCTATCATGGACTACTCACATAGCTTCTGTTATTTCTGATACTAACCGTTCTCTCGGATACTTGCGCCGTAACCTTAAACTTGCTACACCCTCCGTAAAACGACTAGCGTATACTACTCTTATAAGATCGAAATTAGAATACGCCTCATCTATATGGTCCCCATGGCAGTCCTACCTTGCAAATAATCTAGAATCCGTCCAAAACAGAGCCCTTCGTTTTACTTATAACAACTACTCACCATATACCAGCATATCAGGACTACGCCAATCAGCTAACCTTCATTCACTTTCCCTTCGCCGCCGACTATCACGCCTTTTTCTCCTCCCTCGAATTTTCTATCACAATAGCCACCTCAAAGAATCACTGCTATCACCTCCCCGTCGTATTTTCCCGCGTCTAGATCACCAATGTAAATTACGTCCAATTCGACCATCAACTGTTTCTCACCAGACTTCCACACTACCATTGGCCATCGAGGATTGGAATTCACTACCTCATAACATCGTTTGTATTAATGATACTACTAAATTTGTCGAAGCCATTACCCTCTCTTTATCTAACCTACCTAGCTAGCTTACAGTGTTATAATTGTGTTTACTGTTCTATTTGTTTTTGTTCTATTGCTACCCCCCTTGTATAATGCCCCACGGGCCCTCAAGGAAAATAAATGATGATGATGATGAAATCGCCGTGGAGTAATCTGGCGTTTACTACGATTGAAAATATGGGAAATTAAAAGAAATTTTAATTGGCTTACTTATTCTTCATTTATTTTTACTTATTTTTCACGAGCAAAGGCTTTATACTTGTTGTCACGTCAAGAAAAGAAAGGACCCTTTGCGCATTCTCCATGCGCTGCACGAAGTAGTTCTTCCGAGATTTCGTTCTGAAAAAGAGAAGCGATGATTTTCTTTTTAAACATTTACGTTTTGATAAAATATCATGAAGCTGTTCTATAATACACCTACATATACCTTAATTCAACGCAGGAAGAGACAAGTTAGTAAGGTCCCGCAAAAGGCCAAACTTTTTTCTTTCTTTACTACAGTTGTCGAGGCGAACGGGAGTATAGACGTCAGAAAGAAAACCTTAGTCGGATTCATTGATCGACGAATTGTGTACCCCCTGAACGAAGTTATTATTATCAAACGCAAAACGTAGGCTTTGTTGACGTAGGAATGCTTTATCGTCACGACGCGGCGAACTAGTTGTAAAACCTTTCCGCCTTCCTGAGCATCGACTTGAAAATAACCCTCCCCCCCTCCACCTTTTCCCCCACAATTCTGCCAGGAAATAGAAAAGAAGAAAAGAAGCAAGGCACTTCTCGTACTTTTCCCGATCAATATTGCTTATCGATATCCACGTCTCTGAGCCCTTGGAGTAGCCGGGGAATGTAAGGGGTTCCCGTCGCCAATGCTTACGGACCTGCGCAAGATCCATTTAGCCTAGGAAGATGGCGATAGCGATGGATGGGTCGGCGCGGAAAGCTTGACGAATGGGCAACCGGTCGTCCAGTGACTCGAGCCGCCCTTCGTCTCCGTTTGCTATACACGTCCGGTTTTCGAGACTGTAGCGACGTGATGTAGTTAGGTTGCGTCATCTAAAAACAAAGAGTTGAACTGTATTAGTTTTTTTCCGGCTCTTGAATTAGGACACGGGCCGATCTGATTACGCACGAACACGACGGCCTCCTTCCCATCGGACGCAGATAAAATCTAGTATTGTGCACTCTCAGAAGTGTCCCTGACTGTATACTGCACCACGAGGCACGTGAAAGTCCAATCATTGGTTTTTCCATAACCGGTTCAACCAATAAAAAAAACGGTCTGTAGCGTCCTCTGATAACCAAGCCGTCTCAGTAGCAATAAGGTCGGTCACCACCCGAGATGGCAGGATTGTTAGTATTCATGCCCATCTCCCTTCTCAGTGGCTATCGTCACTGACAAGTTAAAAAAAACCAACACGTGGCTTATGATAATGACGTTGTCTTTTTCTTTTTACGAAAAAACTAATGCTCGTTATTTTCCAAGGGTATACCGAAAACGTATACACTCAGGACCTCCTGCGCAAATGGGTGGGTTTTTTGCTCCTGCGTGGAAACAAATCGGAACGCACAAACGTAAATGCAGAAATATTTTTATAGGCACTCATTTCGCCACCTAACCCAAATCCCCACAAACGTATTTGCACTTTTCAAATAAATAGATCTCCTTTATAGAAATTTTTGAAACAAGCGTGTGGAGATACAGCGCGAATTAGCAGCCGTCTCCTTTCTCTTTAGACTCACCCCCCCCCCCCCCCCCCCAAACACTGAAAGCGATTTCTGCTCCTTCTCCCTCTTAATCTTTTTTTCTTTTTTAGCTTTAATTTAAGCTCAGTAATTACTCGCGTCTGCTCCGCCTAATTAGAAGCTGCTTCACGGCCAAAGCCGTAACGACTTAAGGAAAAGAAATGATTTCGCTCTCTTTGTATTGTTCTGAAAGGCGAAACCATTGCACGTCTTATATTATCTGAATAGAGCCTGTCTTTGCATAAACACATCCTGATTATTAAAGCTTGAAAGTTTTGGGGAAACGTGGTGTTTTCGAAACCCTCTAGTCTCGAACACAGGAACACGTGTCTCGTGGTACATACTGCACAATGACGCGGCTTGCTCAGACAATCAAGGAGTTTGATAGTAGAGTCATTTGTTCGTCTATAATCAACATGCTTTGTAGCTCGGCTGCGCGTGCCTGACACTTGTGTCGAGGGCTACTCATTGCCATTATCATCACGATAACCATCATGATCATCATCACCACGCTTTTTGGAAGTTTCTGCGCGTATAATGCGCCACGATGTAATAGGAATATCAGTCATGACTCTCTTTATTGAAGAGGAGATCCAACTGTCGTATCCTTAGCGGCCAAGTCGAGAACAAACCCGTAGGGACAACGACAACCTTAATTCTTTGTTTGTGCTTTTGACGCAGCGCTTGCTCTGCGTAGACGAACCCTGACACAGTGTTCGTTTACGTCCAAGTACGGCTCGCGTTCAAGCAGCGAAGTAAGAGCCGAATGACGGCACAGCACTCCCGTTTGAAAAGGGGGCTCGCGCTCGATCGAGGAAGGTAACGTAAATAATCCAGTCCGCAGGTCTTCTGTTGGGTAACCACTGAGGTCTGCGGAAAAACACTATTCACATATAGAGTAATATAAACACAACCATCACCAAAATATCCCTCAGCACGCAGTCCACCGAATGCGTAGAGGATCTTAGGCCAACGCATCGACCATCTCTCACAAGCCAAAATCAAAGTCACCGTCTTAATATTGAGCCCTTTCGCTTCCTCACTGTAAGCGGCCAGGCAACAAAGACCCGAAACTAATCGAATCTGATCAGAAGTCCTTGAAGCGAACCTCTTACAAACTTCAAAGCTGTATCTGACGTTCATTCAGGTACAGCTCTGAGATTCAGCAACTTATAATGGACGCCACTATCGGGCAAATATGGCTGTATGGCCGTGCCACGTTCCAGCTCAACGCACAACGGTGGGGCATCGGCAAAGAAGCTCTGGACTCAAAATCGATTACCCCGATTTGTATCCTCCACGTGCTGAACCTGCGGTGATGTGTTGGGGTAAGCGAGCTTCCAGAGGGTTGACTTTCTTCGAAGAAGCGTTGAAGGAACTGCCTACTGTCCTTCCATGGTGCTGATGAACGTCGATAAACGCGGAATGTCTAGTTCACGCGGTTACGTAGCGGTGTTCGGAGCAACCTGGGTAACAGGGTGATACTATACTTACAAAAGAGTTACCGGAACAACTGTTCCATCGCGCAAACAACCGAAAATAGGTAAAAACAGAAGCCACAAGAAACACGCAGAAATTGCGAAAGGACCTGTCCCGACCACTTCTCTGTTTTCCCGCTAGGTGTCATTTCTTTTCCTGAAGTCGCAAATAACTATGACGTTGGCTGCCACTTTGTTTCCAGGAGGTTTAGGATTTCAGCTACAAGAGCTCAGCGAGTTTGGGTCTTCTTTGTCTCTGCATCGCCTTTATTTATTTCCCTAGAATGTACGACGCACCACCGTCCCCAAAACCATCCGCAACTCCACAAGGCGACAACACATCCCACGTACGACTTCCCCGGACGAGCACACAACAAAAGCAGAATATAAGCCCTGCGGTAACAACAGAAGCAGTAGGTATGGAGGTACCTATTGGTGCCGCTCTGTGTGGCGACCATAGAACCGTATGAGAGACAAAGAGATAGCTTTCTTTTTCTTGCGTTTTTTTATGTTCTTTGTCGTTTTCGCTGCTTCTCTCGAGGTTCGAACCGCGGTTTCCCGCTTTTTATATGATGCCGTCTTTGTCAGCCGGTCGGTCCGGGAGGGAGGACACTGCTGTCGTAAACAATTCAGTGTACCATTAGAAAAGTGCACCTCGCGTACTCCACCCCTGGTTCGGCGAAGAGGAGCGCACGGGGGAAGAACCGCCGGATGGTCCGCCATCCATTACCTATATTGGCAGATAAATTCTGCACACGCACGATTCTGCGAAAACTCGGTCACAAAAGAATAGAGCTCTGCTGCCCGCCGCCTTCTCCCGAGTTCGGGCTTTATCGCATCCTCGGATAACAAATTCCTCTTACTCAAAAGCACGGGAGAGAGAGAAAGGGGAGGGGCGGGGAGGGGTATAAGTAACATCCGAGAGTTTACGTGTAATAGAAGTGTATCAGCTAAATGTTTGTTCCAAATATGCGATTCAAATAGCCCTTAAATTAGATGATTTATTCATTCTGGTGAGTCGGGCGCCCTAACGACACGACAATCGCATTTGGCACGAGGACAAAAGAAATAGTTTCAGGAGACACTGAATGCGTTTGGTTATTATTTATGGGTATGAGTAGCGGCATTTTTGGTATTACGTTTGAGGAACGTTTAAAGTGTGTATGCCTGCTGCCTTTACATAACTTAAAACGTTAAGAAGAAACGCAATATCTAACAGCGTAGAATTTTTTACGAAAACCTATTCAGCTTAAGGGCAACCTACTCTCAGGGCCTCAGGGCCATGAGGTTAAATAGATAAATAAAACAAGTCACAGAGTGTTGAGTAAGTTGATTATATAGTCTCTTAATAACAACGGCAGAGAATTTCACAGTAGTACGATTATTCTATGAGAATATCACGATTCCTCACACTTCTTTGTAAATATGTGCTGAAAAACTGAACCTTTAAACTAAAGCTAACGTTATGCGATAAAAATGTAAAAATAAAAAAACTCGAAACTCAGCTAAAAGAAGGTGTTCGAGACATTTGTGTTTTTACGGACAATTTGATTAGTGAAAACTTGGAAACAGCGCGAGAAAAAAAAGGACAAGAACGAGAAGTGAACGAACACAACGCTGACTCTGTCTAGCAATTGAAGTTTGTTCCTGCGAGGAGTTTTCTGCGTCTTGGGAGTTTATTGTCAGCTTTAGACCCTAGCGCAAGGAAGAATACATTGTACTCTATGAACTTGAAGACAATTAATATACTGCACAAAAAACATTATATCTGTTCGTCCACTTTTTCACAAAAAACTCGATGGCCAACGACTCTAATCCGCGAGTACGTTCAAAAGAATGACGAGGAGCAAAGTCCCAGTTTGTCCCTACATTCTAAAAGGCCAGTGTTTTCACATTCTTCCAATGCTCTTGCGAAGGCCAATCGCGGCAGTCTACTGATGGAGCTGCCACTCCATCATATATTTAGATCTAAGCATAACAAAAGCATGAGAAACGTCGTAATCAGTATCAGAGTGCATAGCGTTTTATTTTTTAGGTCTAAAAAATATTTCCATCCTTGCCGTTCGCCGAGTTCTCTCCAGTGTATCACATCGATTGGCTTTTCAAGCACTTTGCGGGAAACTAAACCGCTGGATTCCTTATGGTACATTCTGCTGGTTGATCTCCAGTCTTTTGGAGCGCTCTGAAAAAAACGATGCCTATTTGGCTGGTCGAAGTCGGGCTCTCTGAGCATATTCGCCTGGTTCTTTCAGAGCGCTCTCAAATTTTCAGATCGCGCCGTCCTCTGAAGGCCTGTTCACACATTCAGCGCAGAATCAGCGCAGCGCTCTAAGCACAGCGCTGACTTTGCGCTAAGTGCGTGATTACGGGAACGTTCACCATATTTGAATCGTACCGTCAAAACTATTGCTCATGGCGGACGATAACTAGCTGACGACACGTAAGCAGCGGATCCCACATGGGGCTCCACTTCATGTGGAAACCGACCTTCACGTAGTGCTGTGAGGCGCTCTGACTTCAAAATTGGAGCAGTGTGAGCGCGGGCCAGAGAAACAGTCACATTGGCTCAAGCATGTTCCGTTGTTGGGTCGAAACAGTAAGAGGCCGGTGCAGCCGAGAGGCTTAGCGTCGAACACCACAGCATTTGAAGACCGCACCGATCCCGCTGCGCTGTGTAGTAAGTACAGATGGTGCTAGACACTGAGGGTGTCCTTTCGCAGCGAAAACCAGCGTCCACATTGAAGGCCGCCATTTTTCATGCGGGCATGCGGACATGCGGATGGGGCTGTGACAGGATGAATGTATTGTCTAAACATGTCGTACCGGGTGGCAGCTTGCAGCATCGCAGTGAAGCGGCTGCGGAAGTTGCCCCCGGGCGTCCGGTTCCGTGTCGGCCCTCGGGCCACTCGAAAACGTCGCCGAAGATTCGATTGGCGCGCCGTTCCTCTAGCGAAGATTTGGAAACGTTCCCGGATCTCGCAGATGACATTCAGAGGATGGGAGCGCTGAAAAACACCCAGCCGAACATGCCATTAAAGAGTTATATTCGTGTTCTAGCACAGACATTCGGTAGTCCCACGGATTTTGATTTGCGCAATTTTCAATCGACTGAGTAGCGGCCGTTGCGAAATCCCACACAATTTACGAGCGGGTGCGCTTATGTTCGGCAAATAAGGCGCGTTCAAAGGGTAAACCTGAATGCCGAGCATAAAACGTTAGTCGATAACAACACGGTAGCACCGTGGGCTAGAGTCAGCTTTCGCTGCGTTACGCCTGCACGCCATTGTGTCTACGCGCCATAGCCGTACAAACCGACGAAGAGTAATTTGCGTAATTGCTCGTCCGTAATTACGAAGCGCCTTCATGCATTACCGGAGGGTTGCTTGTGAACGTTGAGTCCTCTTACAAGGCTCAGAGTGAGTGTGTAATCTTGCTTATAATTCTCTGAATGACCAGTCTTTCTTTTCTTTTTTCTACGCTATCTTGTTGCCTAATCTTTCTTTTTTTCTTTTAACACGAGTATTTCGTTTATTACGAAAGCAGTTTTCAGGAACAAACTTGGCGTGAAATTAGCCGCATGCATGATCGATAAAACGGAGAGGTGGCGTGCGAGGTGGTGTGAACGTAGCGTAAACTTCAGTCTGAGGGTTGTAATTGCCTTAGCTTGACGACCGGTGCTCCATCATATTCGCACTTAAATCCATCAGTCTTTGCTTTGTGGCGTGTTCGCAGGCCGCGTTTAGCAACCCTTTCGCCTTGAAGTAAGCCTTTTCAAAGGCTCTAAGACGGCGAGTGTTGCTTGTGTTTTCCGCAAGTTTTAGCATTAACTTATTTTTTAGTCTGAAAAAAAAAACGTATGACGAATATGTGTTATATTCCTCGACGAACATAGTAAGCAGAAAGTATGCCGAGCATATTCTCGACAACACTCTGAGCTTGACACTTGGGTAAACTACATAGTGAAATGAATACGGTATAACCTTTCTTGTTCGCCTTGTTCTCCCAATTTACACGCACACAGAAAGAACGGACCTAAGTCGCTTCTGTCGCTACGCTTATTCTCGAAAAAAAAAAATGTTTCTGTCGTTTTACGCGATGCGCGTAAAAAAACAGAGCCATTTTGTTGCGCGTATGTATTCACCGCGAACGTACGTTTAATCCTGCGGCGGATGGATCATGCACACGAGCCACGCACCCCACCCGCCACGTGACGCGTGTCACGTGAAGTACGCCACATTTGCCGCCGTTTGAATGCTATGCACGTGGCGACTGAGGATAAACCCTGTGGTAGCGCCGTTGTGCGACGTGGCTTCATTAGTGTCCGTGAACAGCGTCAGACCAGACCGCATCTGCTCTAGCAGCCACTGGTTGTGTCCGCCTCTAACGTTAACGTTGAAGTCCCCCCACACGAGGAGCGGCATCGTATGGTGTCCCAAATCAGTTTGGCTGACGCACATTCGTTGGGTCGTTGAACGGAAGCGCATCCCCGTACGTGTTCACAGATCTATAAAAACGGCGTCATGAGCTTCTGAGGGCGCCCAAAGCTCGCACCACGCGCCCCGCCCGCCATCTGTCGGCGCTTGCAGAAGTTTTTTTTTAACCAGTTTCCACAGCTAGTGCGGTTGTAGCGCCGTCCCGTGGCGACGTTGCGAACTTTGGTTAGTCCAAACCAGTCCAAGGTCAGCCAATGTACCGGACCACTAATGGTAACACATTAAAAAAAAAAACTCACAAGTGACGTCCAGCTCCGTTAAAATAAATTAAAAAAGAAAGGAACAATTATAATAAAACTTGGACGTAAATGCAATTCTTCTGTATAAAGTTTCTTTCCCCTAGAAGGAAAAGTATATATCCATTATGTTAATGTATCTTGCTTCATTACTCGTATTCTTTTTTCGGTAGTCTTAACGGCCAATGCTGCAATTCATTGGCTGCGGCCCTATACCGACTCGTGACTCGCTCTGATTTCTGCCCCGTAGACTTACGCCCTTACGAGTTCGTTCTCGCAAGAGTACCTTTCTCCAGACGACCCTCTGCGAATTTCAGAAGAAGTCCAATGTGTTAGTCTTTAACCTTGATTGGCTTCTAAGAAATGCGAGCACACTGGCGCTCGTAGCTTTGATTTCCGCGGCGTTAAATAGTCGCCCCAAAAAATTGTAAGCCAAAACGGAAAGCTTGCTTTCCCTCAGAAAGCGTGTCAATGCGGTGAAGCATCACCGCACTGGAGGATATGGCGAGCAGCGTTTGAGACACGAACCGACATGAAGAAATTACTTTAAAGGGACTTTCCGGTAAAAGTTTCTATTTCAGAAGATAATGAAATTATTTTTTATTGGTTTTAGCAGTCTCATCCGCACAATAATTTTAATTTTAAATTATCTGCCGCACGAGTAATTCAATTTTAAATAGATCCCAACTGCTCAGATTGCACCCTCAAAACACAGCGTTTTCGTCGGCAGTAGCGGAAGCTCCTGACGCAACATCGTTCAAGGAGGGCTACTACAGATTCTGACTGCTCTATCAGTAAAATATCTTCGTTCCAAGAAAGGAAAGATTTGCGGTATTGAGGGAAGCTCAATTCTCCGACGATGATCTTTACACGCACCATCAACCACCTTGATCGAAATCGAAAATAAGTCCACGCCCGCGACTCCGACGTTACCATGCCCATTGATGTGATGTCACGATAGGAAAAACCATACATACTCGCGAAATGTGGCGTGAGGTTTCGTACTGTGGCGTCTTTAAAACACACACACACACACACATCCGACTGTAATTAGGCTCTCTCTACGCGACCTGAGCAAAAAACTTACTAACTTCTGAATATCACCGGACAATCCATTTAAGCTAGATATATAGTCACAGAGAGTTTGAATACCTTCAGGCATAACAAACAACAGTGTCGTCATCATACCTTAACCGTCACAGGTTTGACCTTACTAAGACTCGGAGCTGAAAGGTCACTTGCAGCCGAAACAATGGGAAGAGTCATTATATTCGTGAGTGGTGAGGGCCTTTCTCACAGAAACTAAGGCAAAAACGCAAAACGAAGAGCGCGAAAAAAACCCAAAAAGACCTAGGGTACCGGCACAAGACACCCGCAAGGATGATGAGAGACAATAAAGGCGACGCGGCTTGCGATAAGACGGAAGATCAAAACACAAAAGGTAAAACATCATAGGCGGGGTGCGGCGAACAGGAAACGGGTGCTGGGTGAAGGATCATGGAAGGCATCAGGGCACAAGCACGTCAGAGGGGCTCCCGAACCGCGCTATCTACGCGCAAAGAGGACTCCAGTCGTTAAAGCGAGAGAGGTTCGTCGAGGGTAGTGAGAACAAAGGCGAGGCTTCGAGTTAACCTTTCGGCCATCTTGGGCCACCCTTTTTTCCCACGAGATCTAAGGCGATCTCTCTCTTCACGAGCACGTTGAGTTAGTGAGCGTTAATGAAAGACGACGAGCATACATCACGGGCCAAAGGGGTCCGCGAGCGGCCGAAGAAAGCCCGTATTGTCTCGTCCTCCTGAATTAGCGTGCGTCGCGAACGACCGTGTCTTCGGGTAGCGGCCGAGTAAAAACCAAAAATACAAACGGGTTTTTCAATTTGGGGTAACGCCTTCGGGGGATGGCTCAGGACAATTAGAACGCCTTCACACGCAAACGAGCCCGATAGCGCGCAAAAATGGTGGTTTCCCTTTAACGCGTTCGGGATCTCAGACGCTTCGTCGAACCCTTATGGACGTGAGAGCATCGCCCAACTGGTGTCAATGGGAAATGGGTTTTCAAACTGGAAGGTCAGCGCGGGAGGAGGCCCTTTGTCTAGTCTCGTTGAAGCGAAAGGAGGCGATGAGATCGATGACCACGTTGATGGTCGCAACAAACCTACTGCGTGTTTTTTTTTTTTTTTTTTGGAAGCAGCAATTTTTGAATAGAGAATGAATTTCTCCTTTCGCCCGATGTCATACGTGCAGTGTCAACGTAAAGTTTGTCCTCGTCGTTTACTTCAAGTAATGACTGGACCAAATATACACTCGGCCGTTTATATTAAAAATATATATAATCATTAGAGTGGCTGGCGGTACATTATAAATATACCAATGTAAAAAACGCGGTCACAAGCCAATATTTTCTTAATTATAAGTCAAATTGCATTTTCTTATTTATATAATTAATGTAGGCTCAAAATAATAGATAAAAATACCGAGAGAAAAAAGGAAGGAAGGAGAGTAGTATATAAAACAGATAACGCGAATGACTATGAATACTTCGTGTCCAAATGATTATTCTCATCTGAGTTTCTGCGTGTAATTTGTGCAGAGCGCATTACGGATAACATGAGAATTAAACCGGGAGGATCTTAATTTCATTTCCAGCAGCCCACTTTCAGCAGACCCGCTGCTACACTCTAAAAAAAGGCCCGTGCGTCTAATTTCCCGCACAACACTCTGAAAGTCAATCACCGCAACTTACGGAGGCAGCTCAGTGAATCACGATGCCGAAACACATCTTCAGACCAAAAAACGCAGTCTGAGTTCTGGCATTAAGTAATGCAAGCGTGACGTTTTGCATTGCTTAATGTCACAACTCGGACTGCGTTTTTTGGTCTAAGCATATGTTTCGGCATCGTCATTTGCTGCGCTGCCTCCGTAAGTTGCGGTGATTGGCTCTCCGAGTTTTGTGCAGGAAAGTAGACGCACGGGCTTTTTTTTGGAGTGTAGCGGCGCAAGAAGTGCGCGTAAAGAGACGGCGCCGCGATGCGCTACAGATGAGCAAACTAAGGTACCAGAAAGAACGAGGCAAACTGCATCGCACCACGGGTCCTCACGCCATGTTATTAATTGAACATTATCATCACCAGCATTACCATTCTTAGTCCCCTGAGTCGTGTCTGAGTAACTATGTTAAACTTCCATTGTGTTGTGATTATGTTTATCTATGTAACCGTGTTATGTCACTATGTAAGTTTGTTAAACTATATCACTATGTTACTCTGGTCAAATTTCATTGCATTTTCATTATTTTGTTTGGTGTCCTTTGTCACAACGTTTTCACATTGTCAGCATTCGTTTTACAACTGTCTTTAGACTTTTGCACAGCGTGAATGTGCCAAAGTTCCCATGCGCTTTGATTTATGCTTGGTGAGTGTTCTTGGTCACGAGTGTTGTGTAATGCCATAATTAGCTGAATATTAAATCTTAATGTCGAATCTGTGTTATTATCCACGTTAGGTTTTTTTTAATACTTACTCTAACATTCATTTTTACGTTTAAATGCTCATCTGGGTTTATTTGCCTAGCTCTTCTTTTTTTAGTATTAAGTATTTTTAGTACGGCGATCGAGACTGCAACAGATCGCTAATCCGGCCCTTTAGCCAAAAAGTTTTGAGACCCCTGATTTATAATATTGAGCGGGTGTCTTCCCAGAATGTCACGACGCATCGCCGTGAGTTCAGGTGCTATTAACGTGAGACTTCTTTTTGCTAACTGTGTTCGGCATCTCGTGAAGCCTAGATAAAAGCGTGGCCGCGAGGCTCGTCACTGATTGGTTGACGGGTGGGAGGTCATGCGACCTTGAGCTAGGCGAGGAGGAGTTCGACCACCTGTGCGCACTGAGGGAGAAGTGCACGAGCGTACGGAAGTCTCTCTAAGATCGCCAAGTTTATCAGCCCGATTGGTGGTAGTTTCGCTTCATTCTAGAAGCAACTATTAAATGTACACGTGATACGCATTAAACTATCTGATCAAGAGCGCCGTGAACGTAGGCATCTGGCGTCTGGAATCTTAGAGTATCGCTAAACGTTTGCGATGCTAGAACTTTTCATGTATGCAACATACCATACCATCCATAGACTTATGTATAGACCCATGAGTAAACCTATGCATAAACCCCTGCATTTATCTACGCTTTTACCTATGTATTGACCTCTGCTCAGGCATATGCCTGGATCTATGCATAGAGCATATGCATAAGTATATGTATAGACCGATGCATATACGCTCGCATGAACCTCTGCCTAGACATAGACCTATGAATACACCTAGCTATGCATAGACCTATGAATATATATAAACCTAGACTTATTTCTAGGCGTATGCATGGAGGTATCCGCAGCCCTATGCATATTTCAAGTTGCAACGACCCTGGGGCCTGGTTATTTCGCTGAGTACACGGTCTCCTGCGATTGCCTCTCAGAGCCTACTTGGCGTATAAGCAGACACGCGGAGGTCCTCAGTGGGAACGCTGTAAAGATGGAGTCCCCACCCGCTCGACTGCGGCGCGGTGCCAAATACGATTCCACCGCAGTCGTAACGCTGATTCAAAGCGCAGCGCGTTAAAGCCGCTGGCTTCGGGGAGCGGTTTGGAAGCGACAAATGCCGCAGGCGAGATTTCGTGTCGGGCGTTAATTAGAAGCCCGGTGGCGTGCGTGGAAGTCAGCGCTACCGTTCCGCGTGGGCCTGCCCTTAACAACGCCCCGGGGACTCACACGCACCGCCTCGCAAGCGAAGGGCAACTCGATGCGTTGACTCCGCCGAGCTCGGGACAAAACAAGTTTCGGGCGTCAGCAGCGCAGAACGACTCACTCCTACGGCGTGCGCCATTGACAAAGAAGCACGTCTAACAAAAAATAAAACGGAAGGTAAAGCTCCTTACCAAAGTTGGTGACAAGACACCCTACGCTTCATTAAGACTAGTTTGGTTTACAGCGTTGGCCCCTCTGCCTGTGATTAACGAAAACACGCCGTAGATTTTCCTTCTTGTGTCGGTTTCGAGTAATGACATGCTGAGAGTCTACGGTATCCGCACCTACAATGACGCCTTTTTAAATTATTTCATGACTTATATAGTGAAGGTTCAATGTCACAGTCTCGTTCACATATTCTATCGCACATAGGAGCTTGTTGCCTTTTATCGCTTTCTATTGTTTCTGTGGCTGAAATGCGTATGCGTTTTGGTCAGGAGACTTTAGAATATACAAACATTATTAATTCTAGCGAGCTAAATACTTGTATCATGCAGCTATCTCCTTTGAATTTATCCTCTCAAACACATGAATCGGGATCTAACCATACTGCGTAGTAGTGTACATCATTACCGTTTTAGTTTTGCATTGACTCAGACTCACATAATTTGTTGGGACACGATATTTTTATACTGTGCTGTCTGTACCAGTTAAAATCTTAAAACTTTAGATTATTTGCCATCTGCAAATTGATACATGCCGTCTGTTAATGGGTCTGTTTTCAATTTAAGGCATCGCGTTTATTTGTCACAGCGACGTAGATACATATTGCGAGGCAGTTTTTAAGGTACATATGCGAATGTCCGAATATGAGAACAACCCAAGTAAAAGAGAATGTATTTCTAACTAAGCGTTTAGGGGACGACGTTTTGCTAAGAGGCCTTGGTTCCAAAAACCCGTAAAATGAATTCAAACAATAAAACATGTCCCTACTTGTTTCTTATCAATTTTTTTTTTTTTTTTTTAGCGCGAGATGTTTAACATGAGGTGGTGCACGGAGGCACCCAATATCAAAAACCCCATGTCAAATGCCCGGCGACAAACGCCCCGTCCTCTTTGCCCCGCTTTCAAAAGCCCGAGTTTCAGAAGCCCATTACGCGAATCCCCCGTGTCAGGTGGCCGGATCCTCAATCTGACGCTGGAGCATCAATGCTCCACCGTCAGATTGAGGATCCGGCCACCTGAGACAGTAACCGCCGAATTCAGAAACCTCACTCAAACTACACTCAAAGTGAAGGGCCCCTCCACTTCCTCGGGGAAGGCGCGAGGGCCGGCGCTGGCCAATCGCGAGGACGGATCCGTCCTCGCGATTGGCCAGCGCCGGCCCTCGCGCCTTCCCCGAGGAAGTGGAGGGGCCCTTCAGTTTGAGTGTAGTTGGAGTGAGGTTTCTGAATTCGGCGGTAAGTCTCAACTGAGAGACAGTAAGTGTGCAAGCGCCCTTGCGTAACCATAATCGGGCGTGCCCGGCACTCAAGTAAGAAATAACTAGGCAAAACTTCCGTTCTTAAGGCGTGCGCTAAACAAACTCACGTTTTGTGACGTTAGAAGTCAAAACAAGCAAAATTTATCAGTCGCATGGCAAAATATTTGAAGTGATTGCTTTTATCAACAAGCATTGAATCAAAGCTTTTGTCGACTCTAAAAAAGGCGTGAATTCACAGATCCAACGAAGTGGATTCTGTCAAGACTGACACCCTGCAGCTCATGAAGCCATATACTTATCACGGCACCGAACCTGGAGATTTGTGTTTGTCCATTGTCCCTCTTGTTCCCTTCTCCAGGGGTTATTTTCATCATTCTTGTCCAGCTCGCTTGCACCTTTGCATTTAATTGCATTTTAATCATTACCGAACACCAGTTCTATTTTTCTTACGTCGTTCTAAAGAAATATATGTGTATCAAACTAGGTAGATAAAGCCTAAATCTGCGTGTGAGCTCCCACCAGGACAGCGGAGTGCCTTGCTGGTGATGCAGATTTATGTAATTGACCACTCCTACGTCATTTATAAGTTTTTCGGCGGTTCAAGTTAACCTTATGTGTAGCTCGCAAGTGTCTCCATTGTTTCGTACGGACGGTTATTTCCGCTCCCTGGTTTCTTCGTACTACAACTCCTGCGGTGTGCAACTAACACGGCAAACCGAAGGCTCGCGGTGCATAAAATACTGACATGACCGCGAAGGACGTCCCATGCAACCTATGTGTTTTGTTGTTCCTTTCACTTAAAAGAGCCTTTGTAGACTCTCAACAAATTAGCGCAAGACATAGAATTACGATAGTTGAAGCGCGAAGAAGGTAGGACGGGGCTTTTGAGAACACGCAGCGGGGTAATTGAACGCGGGGCTTTTGAAACGAGGGGCCAATGACGCGGGTCCTTTGCGGAAGGGGTTCTGCACGCGGGGTGATCGTGCTACACCCGGGATGGCCTAACCTAACCATATCCGGTTAGGTGTCTGCAAAAAAAAAAAAAAAGTCGACAGGCCGACTGCCAGCCAAAAGCTGACGCGTCGCTCGTCTCCTCACTGAATGGACACCATTGCCAGCCAAAACCTGTTCCTCGAGTGCCTCCGTGCTATACCTGGCGGGGGCAAAACGTGTTCAGACATACAGTTGTGCTCCGCTTCATGAAACGAGCGCACTCCGGGCTTTTCCGGAGAAAGACCGACAAAAAAGGGTGACAGATAGGCAGAAAAATAACAAAAACAAACTCGTTTGTCGCAACGGGTTGAAAGTAGTTCCGAGTGTTTGACTCTCCTTTGCGGCGAGCTGGTGCCAAGGCTGTGCTCGGCGCTGCCGCCTTCCAATTGTTCTGTACTCCGCACACTCCGTCCATTGCCTGTCACACTCCAACAGGATCTGAGAAAGTCGCATTCACACCGCAACCACCGTAGATGCCACCCATAAGAGACATTCATGGGGCGCTCACGCGCCTACCTTGCACGTCACTGAACCGCTTCGCGCCATCAAGTCTACACATGTGTACTCATTTTGTTCCACACTAACACATCACATTCTATGTTACCACTACCTTTGCCACATTATATGCGCAAAAGGAGGTACTCTTTTTTTTTTTCGCGCTCCACTTATGTTTTTGTATTAAAGTAAAGACTAATTCAAAATTTATGTAGTTTTTGTGAAAAAAAAAACAACAACGTGATTTGAAAACAAAAGCGGGATTGGGGTGTTTCGGGAAATCGGTTTCAGAAGTCCGATCCGCTCCGGATCGCGCTTCCAGCGCGAGCTCCTGTTACACAGGTCATTTTACAGAAACGCGATCTGCAAAAAGCATTCATCGTCTTCCGCTTTGTTGGATAATGCATTACGCAACACCTGCTTCGCGAATATGAGCGAGCGCGCGAGCGTCTTTTTTAATTATTCTTTTTTAGACGCGTATCACCCAAATATTGCACCGAAACCAGACCGGAAGTCACGTAGGTGGTTTCGTAGATTGTCTTGTAATGGCCTATAACGTTGCATAAAATGTCTTCTTTCATTTTGAAGGGTCGCATTTTATGTCAATCTCAGATTATATGTCAATCTCAGATCTTTTGTCGCCTCCTATTCTTCCCCCGCAATGCATCTGCGCGGAATAATTGCCGCATTCGTTGTTGTTAATTATTTTTTTAATTTCTAGTTGCTAAAGCGTATTCATGTTTATATCTTACGTATTACCGTCAGGCGCTTACATCCCACTCTGACGTAAGATTAGTTGCGTAAATGAGGTTTCGTTTGGCGCTGAGATGTGCTGCTGTTAAGTTATATCGACGATTTTCCCTCGCCGCTAGTAATTCTCTCGGAATATGTGGGCAATTATCAGCACTCTTCCTCTTCACCAATATTTTATTTTTTCGCGTAATGATGAGCATTTAATAACAAAAAATCCCGATAAACGTTCACCTTATTGAAAATGACACGTACAAGAAAGCAAAAAGATGCAATGCAGGAATGCAGTTGAGCAATAAATCAAAGCAAGCACCGCATTTTGCCCTCATAATGTGAGAACAAAAAAAAAATAATGACGCGATAAAAATTTTAGTAGCCCGTGCCGAGATCGGTACTAATGAAAGAACTATAGCGAAGTGGGTCACGTTTTCTTGGTGATTTCATGAGTCGACTATTACTATACCTTTAAAATGCTAGAACCGAAAACGTACCTGCAATACGTAATTTAGTATAACCTTTCTTACCATCTTTATTGTAGCTAAGTTACAAGTATAAGCTACTTACTGTTAGAGTTTCAAAAATGTCAAGCTTCCAATACTCGTTTTGTAGTGCTGTGCTCCTTCGTTGAATTAGAAGAAGCTGTGGCCGATAACAAAATTTCTACAAGAGACTTTCGAGTCACGCGTGTGTGGCAAAACCTTGGCTTCGTCGCTGTCAAATTGTATTCCAGATCCGATACGCCATTCATGCGAGTGTGTGTATTTGAAGCCAGCCTTCCAAATAAGCAGACACAAAAAATACGGATTTCATCAATGATAATCTAAAACGTACATACTCGTGCAACTTTCAAAATGTCAAAGGAACAGCGCTTAAAGCACCCCTGCGCAAAGCTGCGCTCCAGTTTCTGCGACACAAGGGACTTCTTGGCAGACCACGTTTCCCCATCCGCTAACCCCTCCACCACGAAGAAGTCGCTACTGCGCCTGCGCGCCGATGGCCTTGACTAGGGAGTTTTCGTAGATCGTTTTCGCCGTCCCGCAACGCTTTCCGCAACCCGCTACGATGCCCGGAACTGTACAGTCAAGGCTATCGGCGCGCAGGCGCAGTAGCGGCTTTATCGTTGCGGAGGGCTTAGCGGAGAGGGAAACACAGTCTACGAAAACTCCCTACTGTGGTTCCGGTTATCGTAGCGGGTTGCGGAGTGCGTTGCGGGACGGCGAGAACCATGTACGAAAACTCCCTATTATCGTGGGAATGTTAGTTTGACATAAGACGAAGAACATGGTGACACTTGTAGATTGGTTATCTTACGCATGCTCACTAAGCGCCTCGGAAAGCTATTCATGTTTGTAAATCTAAACCCCAACATTGATACCCTCTATTTTATAGTGAAAGGCGTGTGAGCAAAAGTCGCGTCGCGTCACGCCTCCGAGCGCTCTAACCCTAGAAACCATCGCTAACGTTGAAACGTGCGGGCGCAGCATCTGGCCACGTCACGACGTTTGCGGCGGTTGCTATGGTTACGCCACTCGGCGGAGCGATGCGATGCGACTTTTGCTCCCACGTGTTTCACGCTTTAGATCGCAAGAAGGATTGAAACGTTTCTGTTTTCATCGGAGATATCTGATGTTTCGCTTTCAACTTATTCTTCCATTGCTACCTCTAGTTGAAGACTGTGCCGAGTCCGGAACTGCTCAGAACATTTAACGTCTGCTTTAGAAACACGAACGTGCGACGGCTACTTTGCAAAAGAAAAAAAAAAGAAAAATAACTTAATCTTGTTTTTGAGTGATGAACGCTGCAGCTGAAATGCGTGGTCGTCGTACTCACCTCCTCGCCCCCCCCCCCCCTCCCCCCCTCTCCTGTTTTGAAAGAGGGAAAATCTAATCCCCGGAAGCGCGTAGTCCATTAGCCTTGAGCCCTGAGCCCGGCGAAAATGTTCCCGGTGTTTTTGGGAGAAGGCCTGGAGGCGCCTAAATTAAACCTCGGCAAAATTCAATTTAAGCCCGCGTTGTTCCCGCGTTTGTTGGGAGGTCACGGTCGTGTCGAGCGTGCTCTCATTGGGGTATATCTTTGAAGTTGGGGGAATCGCCCTGAGCTAACTCAGTTTACTCGTTAGCGCACGTGCACATGAGCTAACGAGTCGCTCATTTGCACGGAGACAAGCATCACAAAGGACCTCTTTTAGTGACTTGAGACATTCAACCTTTCGCTTGACGGAATCAGATCAAAGATGAGATCATGTCATGCGATCAATCTATACTCCTCCTGTCTGTTGCCGAATTCAACGGTATAACAGCGGTATATAACACAGTTTCGCCACATCAGATAAACAAAAAAAAACGTCTACGACTGCGGGGAACAGGCATATATCATTTATTCCTACACATATTCACAAGTACGTCCCACATATCAACAAATAAATTAGTATATTTAGTACATGGCAAACAATCCAATTGAAGACACTGACATGACTATATCTTTCTCGGAGACAGGCGAACATCAAGGCTCGTTTAGCTTTGTCCTAAGCCACGTAGTTCACATGTCCCGTAGATGGTACAAAAAAAAAAAGTAAAACATTACAACTTGGGGCAAGCAAACAAATAAAAAAGCAAAACAAGAACGAGTGTCAGTCGCAGTTAAAACGTGAACACCTATTGGCGTGGCAAAAGCAGAAAGGTACTTCCAGCATACTGGAATATCCAACATTCAAAATGGCTGCGATCACGTAGGAAAGGTCTATACTGCCCCGCAATGCAGTCGAGAAAGACATCTAATAATTGATTAGTCTAGTCAATATAAAAATGACGACCGAAAAGCAGTAAAAAAAAAAAAAAAACTAAAATTTTTACGTTCGTGTTTGGACAGCGTAAGGTCGATCTGCCGCACGCCGGTACGCTGCTCCTCCAGATCGAAACGAGCAGGGCATTCGACCTGGGAATCCTGGGTTCTGCGGCCTGAGCTTTTGCTGCAAGTACTTTACCTGCGCCGCCCTAACACCCTCGGCCACCGATTCCCCAAAATGTGTATCGTGTGTCAATGGCGACTCAGTTGTCGTGGTTTCCAACTTTCCCTAAAATAGCTTTATTATTGTAGGATGTGACACCGCTGGCCTTTATCACTGGCTAGACGGATTTAAACCAGTCTAGCCAGTAATAAAAATAACAATTATTCCCATCTCGAGTGCATTTCGGGACAGTATTCACTCGGGGACATCTGAAAGTCTGAAAGTACAGCTGCAAGGCAATCCACTACTCTGCCCCTTCCCTTTTCTCTCTCTCTCTCCCCTCTCTTCCTTGTCGTGCGTAATGCTATCCTCCGTTTGACACACCATAACATAGCAAACGGCCAAGGATACGATGTCAGGGAGTCAGTCAGCGTGATCGCAGTGAGCCACGTGGCATGCTATCGTCGGCGTGCATCCCTCCGGCGGAAAGCTGTCACGTGCCCGCCTCCTTTACTCTGATTGGTCTGAACGGGCCGTAGCCTTCGCTCTTTGCCAATTTACGGTGAAGCGAGGTATAGCCACGACACAAGAGCAAGAGTGTAGCCCCGCGAAACGCTTTGTATACAAGAGCACTCGGGCATAGTAGGCACACTTAACATCCACGCACACGAACGCGCGTACCTCTGCTAGCTTCGCTCTCAACTCGTGAGAGGGTAGAAGGCCCCATCGATCGGTGGCCTGCGTAACAGTTCAGGCGAGTGCGCTATGCCGAGCCGACGGCTAGAGGTCGGCTGCCGCCTTTGACATGAACCAGACGCACTGATCGCTAACGGCCCCGGCTACAATTCAAAACGCATTGCGGGGGGAGGGTTTTGCGCGGCGTTGTTCGAGAAACAGGCGCAAGCGCGGGCCAATAGAGAACGCTTTCCTTGCGCGAGTGCCACCGAACTTTGTTGACTATTTATGGCGGACTGAAGCTCCTACTTTCATGCACTAGCTACGCCGAAGGTACAAGAGTGAGCACCAGGATTTACGCATGTACGCTCGGGATGAAAAAGCGTGATTCGAGGTTACACGCTCGCGGTTGTAGCTTTGGCTTGGCTCTCAGTTAGGGTGAAACGAAGCAAGTGAAGACGACGTATGTTTTGCTTGGCTGGGAAGTATTACGCAGAGCTAACGGCTCGTTATATTTGCCACTCGAGGGGAGGTGACGCTACTTAGCGGCAAAGACATGACTTTTATAAATGAGAAGCTCGCGCCTGTCAGAACGTAAAGCGCTAACGTTCGCTGCCTGGCGGCGTAAATGTTAAACGCAGGAACGCGTATTAAATGCGCGTCATTGGAGTCCCGAATTAGGCGGCCCGCAAGCTCTTTTTTTATCTGTTGCTTGTTCTTTTTATAAATAAGTAACTGATTAAATTTCAAACGCGGTTCGTCCCGCAAAAAAAAAAAAAAAAAGGGCTAAATTGTGCGGGTCCGTAGAGCGGACTAAACCAAACAACGTGCATTATTTCTAACTCAATAACAACGAAAAAAGCGGAACCAACCAAAAAAGAATGCAGTCACGTGTTTTTCTTTTGTGGTGAGCACGCTTGTTCTTGTAATATAAAAAAAAAATTAAAAAAAAACACGAAAAACTAGAAGAAGATAAAAACCGCTCGGTTCCTTTTTGTTTCGACCGTGGATTCGAAACAAAACCCGGAGAGCCAAATTTAGAAAGTTCATCTATTATTCAGCGCCCAAACCGCACGTAAGTAAACCCACGTGGAAATGAAAAAAAAAAAAAAAAGCAGGTACCAGAGTCTATACAATTCTTTTTTTTTTTTTTACTTTCTATTTTTTTTTTAGGGTGCCTCGCTCTCTTTCTCGAGTTGGAAGCTCGTAAACACCTGCGTCGTTAACCGAGCATTGATCGAACCGCCTGATCGGAAGGTATAGTTCCCAACCACGTCACTAAGCGTAAATTAGTCCCCCAGCCTCCCTTTTTTTTTACTTCTTCCTTCTTATTAGGAGCACCAATCCTCTTCTTCGAGCTTCGCTCCTTTGACTTTCCGCATCTTTCTCGTTCTGTGTATGTGTGTGCTACGTTGGTTGTACGTTTGCTTTGTTTTCCCACGAGAACACACTAGTGGGGAAGAGGAAAAAAACAAATGGCGAAAAAACAGGAGGAAAGAGAAAAGAAGAAACCGAACTATACTCCGTTTCACCATACGATGGACAGCAGAGGACGCTACGAGTGAGCGAAGCCAATTCGAAGCCGCCGTGTCAGTGTCACGTGACCCTAGGAAGGGGCGCAGTGACAAGCGGCGTACGCAGTGACGTCATACGTTCAGAGCACTTGGATTGGCTAGAAAGAGTTCGTAGCATGCACTGTGGTTCATCGTAAGGGGAAACGGACTCTAAGGAAGAAGCGTGGCGCGAAACTCTTTCTGTGCGTGTATGCGTGCGTTATATAAAGTAAAAGAGAGACATAGTGAAACACAAAAGAAAAGTAGAAGTGGAAGAGAGGAAGACGTAAGAAAACGGTGGATCCGAATCCGAAGGGAGCAGCCAAAGACGAAAACGTGAGAAGCGGCTGAGGGAGGAAGAGAGAGAGAGAGAGAAGGGGGGCAAATAAAGAGAAGGGAGAAGGAAGGACCGACCGAAACGATCCGGCCCAAAACGATCAGCCTTGAGCCCTTTCGGTGTGTGCGCTCTGAATGGACCGTCCCAAAATAGAAAACAGCGCCCCTTTTTTACTCTCTGTTTCTTTTCTTGCGGGCAGCATAGTTATTCTTTCAAAACAAGACGAAACAATCCACTAAAAAAAAAGATATACGCACAAAAAGAAGTCTAAGAAAGACGTCATTCGCGATCACTTCTACTTTTTCTTTTTGCTTTCTTTCTCCCTTTTCGCCCCCTTTTTTTTTTTTTTAAGGAGATGACCCTTTCAGTTTTCCGTTCGTCGCACTTTTCTTTCGAGACTTGGGATATCCGAGCTGTTCGGGCATTGTTTGGCCCTCCCAGCTACGATCATACACCCCATCTTTCCAAATTCTCTTTCTTTTCGTTCCTATCTCTCTCCCCCGACTGTTTCTTTTGTCCATTTCTGCCATTTCCCGCATGCCACGTGGAGAGGAACGCGAGGCGCCAAACGGGGTGCTTTATTTTGCCGCGTCATTTCTCTCGCTTTTGTCGTCACAGGCAGCAGCCGCACGAAACCGACGCGCTGCGCCGAAGTTGAGGAGGAAGAACATGCACTTAAGCTTGCTCTGAAAGAAAAAAATGTATAAAAGATGCGCTTGCTTTTTGAGGACCAATCTCACAGAGTCGGACGTTCCAGATTGGGGCACGGTCTGCGCAGATTATGGAGCTCCCGTACAGACCGTACACTGTGCCTCCCGCTACGCGCAGTAAAAGGGGAAACTTCAATGAACGCGAACGAAAGGATCTAGTAATCTAGTGGGCGGGATCTGATGTCACAAGAGAAATCCGCTTTAAGGCCGTGTCTTCGTGCAACTTTTCTGTCTTTATTATTTTAGTGCGCTTTTAAGGGAAAAAGAAACATAAAAATGTCTTGCAGGTATTGACACACTCCCCCGGCATTTTATGCTGTAACGGAAGGAAACGCTAAGATCTAGCGTATTTCTTTGATCCTTAAATGCTTAGACTACGAAATATCAAGACAGAAAGTGGGGCTCGAGCAAAAAATGGAATAAGATTACGCGGAAAATATACACTTTCCGCATAATCTTATTCAAAAGCACACCCCTTACAGTTCCCGGGTGACATGATCGGGCAACCACATCGTTCGTGTCATTTAGCTTCATTTATGGGAGCTTATAAATTTCTTAGTATTTTGTGTACAAATGTAACGTTGCTGCAAAATTAAAGAGCCCCCATGGAATCATGTGCAATGCTCATAAATTGTTTTCACTAGTAAGCGGCGACGTGTATAATTAAACCAGTGTGTGGATGGATGGATGGATGGACAAAGGCAGGTTCTCACATGCAGGGAAGCGCTGATGGAGCGCGGATCACGTGTCGTCAGCTGCTTGTCGTCTGCCGTGAGCAACAGTTTTGACGGTGCGATACCTTACGATACAAAGCTAGTGAACGCTCCCGTCAGCACGCGCTTAGTAGCGCTCCGCTGCATGTCTGAACAGGCCTAACCGCTCATTCACACCGGAAGCGGATCCGCTTTCGCAAAGCGGTTGCGAACGAGGTTGTATAAAGATCCAGTGCAATTGCACGCGCATCCGATGACATCAAGTGCGCGTGCCATTGTACTGGATCTTTATACAACCGCGTTCGCAACCACTTCGCGAACGCGGATCCGCTTCCAGTGTGAATGAGCGGTTAAGGCTGAACCCTTTGAATTGGGCAACGGCTTGCGCCACCTGGCCAATTTTTTTTAAACATTTATTTAACATAGCAATATAGGCGATATAGGCAATATAAGCAATTGGCAATATAGACATTTACTTTTAAAAGCTATATTCAATCCATACGTCGGAGGAACCTCTATGCAACCGGCTGCACACACATTCCGCCCTACGGGTAGCCCGGAAAGGAAGAAGAAAATGTTCAACCTTCCCTCGACCTTTGCCACCTGTCAGATAATCTCTTCTTGGATATCTCCAAGGTATGTCTTTTAAAGTGCCATTTATTGGTCCGGTATCACACTAACCGAGGGTGGGCATGGCTTCCGAGTTTCTTGGCTAGCCAAGCTATCCACGGGGTGAGAGGTTCGCCTCAAAGCTCTGGAACCAAAAATGACCTATTCGCCACTCTACTTCCGTGTATCTAATTTTTTTATTGACCTCATATGTCAGCCACCAGGTTGCGCCCGTTTTCAGTGTACAATTGGATAGGTGGTAGCCTATCCAATTGTGGAGCGAATCATCCGCTGGGTGGCGTTCATTCTCTAGGAGTTGCGAATAATTGCCTAAGTGGCAAAGTTCTTAACTTCGACCAACATTTATTTTTTGTTCGGGAATTCAGTGCATTAAAATGCCCTGAGAAACCAAGGTGGATTTGTACTCGACGTTTTTGGATCAGAATCTGACTTATTTACCAAACAAGTGTTAATGTTAGGCTTCACTTCTGGTTTTTCGGTTTTCATGCGGTAAATTGGGGCCTAAAATAGCAAACAACTGCCAGATTTAGACTTCACAGCAGGTTCTCCGGGTTACGTATGTGGCATCTTTTGCTCAAGTCTGGCACATTGCCAATTATGTGGTGATCCAGAAGAAATCCATATGAACTAAAGAAAAAAATTACGTACTTTGTCACCAACTAACGCTTTGAAGCGAAACCGTATTAGGCCTAACTCAGGCTCTTAGTCAAGTTAGGCCTGTCTCTGGCGTACTACCTGGGTGAGTTCTTGATGCCTCTATGAATTTGGAATTGATTTTTGTTTTGTTGACCCTAATCATTGGCTACACAGACTGAGATTGGCGCCTTTTTTTATGTTAGACGGATTTATTTCATTACTAGCGATACATTACACAACGTTGAAAATAAGGAAGTGTGCGTGAGAAGTCGTGATATGCGTATATACAAACATGTAAACAAAAAATATAATTAGTGGTATAGTCGCTGACAGGTTATTGGTAAAGCAGAAGCTCCTCCCTCCCCTTTCCACGTTAGCAGAGCGAACCTGTAGAGGAGGCAACCTCCTCTCTTGCGTTCGCTCTTCTAGAGCGTAGAGAAAATTGTGAGCAGCAGCAGAGGCTTTATTCGACGTATCGAGCAGAGCCTGCTCTTTTTTTAAGTTTTCACAGCTTTCCTTAAGCAGTTCCATTTGCTTGTCTTCATGCTAGATTCAAAAATGTGAGCGGGAATTGGAACGGCATGTCGTGACTCAGGGAACAACAACAAAAAGGTGCAACCCCCTAGCCCAATGGCAACGTTCATTGCTCACAAACCTGTGAAAACCTCCCGCCCCCTCCCTCACTCTCCTTCTTCCGGCCAAGAAAAAAATTAAGAAAAAGAAAGAACGAGTGTGTGCAATCCCCAGCGTACTGGAGCACAATGCGTACTGGGCGTCTACTTTTGTGTTGGCCAATCCTCTAAAGAAAGGGCGCTGACCGATGCTTCTTTTTTTTGTGTCATAAAAATGGCGGGTCCGTATTGTGTAGTGCAGTGATGTAATTTTCCTTTGGGGATTCGGGGGCAGTGTCTACACTAAAGAGTTTCTGTGGGAACAAACCATAGGTCCCCTTAACCAATTGCTCAAAGACCGAATGTCTCTGCCCCAATTTTTTTTTCTTCCCCGAAAGATTCATTTGTCACAGCATTTTGTAAACACGTGTCGTGTAGCGTAGTGTGAATTGAGCGCGTGCTCAGTTCCCGATGTAGCGACGGAACCAAAGCCTTAGATCAGAAACATGAGTGGGTGTACAAAGAAAAGTTACATGGACACGTTGGCGATAATATTGATCGAGGCGGCTACTCTAAATCATCGCAGAAACGTTTAACGGGTGTAAAAGTAACGCACGCAAGGACGTATGAATATGCGAAAGTGTCAATTTATTTTATACCATCCACACAAGTGGTACATATACCTCTTACCATTATCTAAATAGCCGTAGAGTGCAGTAACAAGAATGAAATATTCAAAACTTATTAGCTTCACGACTCTAATGGCTCGCATCAGAAACGTCACATCAGGAAGCCAGGTAAACAACGACTACCTCTGACTCGTTACGTGCTACCCAGTCTGGGACAGCCTCCAGCCTCCCCTCCCCCGGGACGCCCAATGGAGCGGGCGTCAACCTCGAACCCCTGATCAATTGATCGAAACCCCAGCCCGTACCGCCGTAATTCAATGCCCACGCTCGCGCACCTCCCGCTTCCCGACTCGCTCGCTTGTTCGCAGCACCCGTACGGCAGGCCGCAAAACACCAAACGAGACCCAAGTCGTGCGGAAGAAGCAACACCGCCAACCACCTCCACCGATCCTATCTGTGAGAAAGATATCCCCCGTGAGGCAGATGAGCTAGGCCTTTAGTTTACCAAATCCAACGCCTTCAAGCACACAGACATAACAAAAAAATCAGGAAAGAAAAGCAAAAATCAAAAGTTCTATCGTTTGTTTCTCGGCTCATCGTAGGAGGAGGTAACCCTTTCGCATCGACCACGAGTTGTTCCTCGTTTGCCCCGCCAGCGAGCCAGTTAGTCAGGGCAGACCAGAAACGCCGGGGGGGTTGAGGGGGGAGAGCTTTGGCGAATGAACCAAGATGTAGCGCGTGCCCGCCGGCGTTCTCAGACATCGACGACGATGCACCGATTCCGCAAACCGCGTGGCGTTCGTTCGCCCCCACCAGACTCTCGCTGATCAAATTACTACAACGCTACGGGAGTCGACGATGTCTGCGTCTTCTGTTAGCGAGCTAGCGAGCTAGCGAGCGAGCGAGCCCGAGATCGAGCCAGCGCGGCGAAGCGGCAGTCTGCGTTGTTCTTTCTTTTCTTCTTCTTTTTTTGTCGAGGCTCTATGTAGGCAGGAGGGTGTGTTCTACATTTTTTTTCCTGCTTTGGCTAGGAAGAAATAACTGTCTCTCTGTTGGGGGTTGGGGGTCTGATGTTCTCTGATTTTTTTTATTTCCTTTTTTTTTGCGTGGAGGAGAAGGAAAAGGGGAAATATAGGGAGGCATCCGGAACATACCATATCGCCTTGTTATCGATTTGGACAAAAACATAAACCATCAACGAGGAGATGGGAATTGCTCGAGAGAAAGACTGCGTCTTAGTTGCACAATATCTGGCTCCTTTGGGATAACCGATGAGTAGGATAACTTTTTATGCTCCCAAACACCCCCACCCCCCCCTCCCCCCGGCGCCTTGTTTTATTTATTTTTTTTTTTTTTTACGGTAGCGCCCGCACAGTTTATAAACGCGTGAAGAAGAGCACATTGGATGGAAATTTTGATCCTCGAAACAATGTAAAAGAGGAGAGAAAAAATCTAAGCCCAACATATTCTTCATCGAACGCTCGCTGAATAATATAATTTTCTGACGAAATATTGGAGCATTTCTTTTTTTCTTTGCTTTTAGTTCGTAAATTATATGGTGTTATTTAATCTGCGAGTATGAGTGAGTGGCGCAGTAAGCGAAGGTTTCGAAACCCCAAATTAAGGCACGTTTGCAGAGGGCTGTTTTTTATCCGCGAATGTTGTAAACGAGGGATGCAGAGGATGTGGCTGTGTCGTCGTTAAAACTCCAATTAACAAAGAAGAGTAAAACAAGTGAGATAGACAGAAAGAAGGATAACACGTATGACGAGGACGTAACAGTGGGCTACAGTCCGATTAATTACCAGGAAACTTAATTGACATAAATATTAACCTAATTATTGAGTTCAGTTTATTGAAGAGAAAACGAAAAAAAGGAAGGAGGCGAAGAGGAAAAACAAGGGGTTATGGTCGCCGTTCTAAATTCCTATATATATATACAGGGTGTCACAAAAAAAAATTACACGTTTTTATTTTTTATTTTTTTTTACCGCGAAAGTACACTATGCATCGCCAAACGCTCATTCTCCGCCAAAAGGTAGCGCTAGAGGTCACAACCAGGTGCCAAAGTTTCAGCCCGATCCGATAACTGATTCAAAAGTTATAAGTGATTTTCTGAAAATTTCGATGGGAAAATGGTGGCTGACGGAGTTTTCGAATGCATTGGTCTCTGTGGCGCGAGAAACCAAGAACGGGCAAAAATAGGTTCCATTTTCGCATTGAAAATTTCAGAAAATCACTTATTACAACTTTTGAATAAGGCATCGGATCGGGCTGAAATGTTGACATCTGGTTGTGACCTCTAGGGCTACCTTCGGGCGGAGAATGAGAGTTCGGCGATGCTTAGTTTAATTTTACGGTAAAAAAAACCCTTGTAAATATTGTTTCGTGACACCCTGTATATACATATATATATATATATATTTGTACGTGTGTTTTACATGGGAATCCAATTTTTGTTACATAAACTGTCCTAGAAAAGATATATCTTTCATTTCTAACCGATACATGTAAAAAGGGCCAGCGATGTTTGTTAGTTTCTTTCTTTCACACGGAAAATAAACTACATGACACCAAACATTTTCTATCTCCACCTGAATGTAGCGCTAGGGGTTAGAACCGAAGCTTAGCGTAACTTATTTGAAAAGTTATAAACAATCTTGTAGAAAGAAAAAAAAGTAATCCTGGAATGCATGAGCATGAATGCCGTTGGCCACAGAAAGCGGGCGCCATTTGTTCCCATTTAAAATTTTCGTAGTTGGCTTCCAACGTCTGAGTAAAAAGGAAGGCAAGCTCTGTAACGGTAAAATCTGGTCCAGGCCCCTAACGTTGCATTCGTGCGGAGACTTGGAGTGGGCCGATTCAGTTTATTTTAGCAGTGTAAAAACGCTGTAAATTAAATTTCCCAGACAAACTGTGTACGTACTAAAACCATTGTCGGCCAGTGTGTTTTTTTTTTTCTTATTATTCTTGCAGAACGTTGTAAATACTGTGACTTTTTTTTAAGTGGTAATCTATTGTAATTGTACCCCACAGTTGTGACATGTTTTCTTGAATTGCGCAAACGTATCGTGACAAAACATTGAAATTTAATTGAGTGTGTTTTTTTTCCTTTCTTGAAGAGAGCGACTTTTAGTAGAGATTTCTGCCTGAATATTTGTAATACGACTAATATATACTCAAACTTACTTACCGGATGTTCTATCAAATAAATTTACTGCTGGTTTACTTTCGCTTTTTTTTTCGGAGAATTCTCATGAGCAATATTATGCCATTATCTTGAGCTGCTCAACTTCAGGACGCAGAGGCTTTGTCACAAGCACCACGCCTTTATATCAGCCAGCTACTCGGTAAACCCGCGAAGGAAACAAAAATTAAACAAAAAAACGCAGGTACGAAGCCTTCCCGATTATACTTATAAATAGAACCTTGAAACTATGTACGTGCCGCGACGTTTACCGACGCAGATGATATCTACCGACGACTCTTAAATGTCCCCGGAAATAGACTTACCACCACCCATAATGGTAGAAACGTGTCGGGTCTCGGGTCAATAGA
This sequence comes from Ixodes scapularis, assembly GCF_016920785.2. Classification (NCBI taxonomy): domain Eukaryota; kingdom Metazoa; phylum Arthropoda; class Arachnida; order Ixodida; family Ixodidae; genus Ixodes; species Ixodes scapularis. The sequence goes on from NW_024609857.1 coordinate 30,323,955, forward strand.
CTATACTCTTAGACTTTGTTTTATATATATATATATATATAAGAAGCCATGCCGTTCGCAGATACAGTATGTGACCGCGCCAATACTCGCGGTCGTTGTTTGCCTTTGCACGTTCTTCTTTTGTACTTCATACGCGGAAAGCAAAGAAATGTAACAATGAGCGGGTTGTCCCTTTAGCCAAGGTGAGTGTAAGTCATTTCGGCTTTATTATTCAGGCATCATTTACCTCGCCGTATATTCTGCGCGACAAATATTGATTTCTCTGTTTGCGCGATACGATGCTACAACAGATCGATCGCGCTCCAGTATGCGTATCGTTCATCGTCGGGCAACTTTATTTTCACTTCAATCGGCGCCAAGCATCTCTCACGGGGCACCTGAGTTGACGCGAGTTGTGAAAACCGCGCTGTGCGTCAACGCGAAAATGTAAAACAATCAAAAACAAACAAAAAAACGACCCCACAAAGTGCGTCTGAAGTTGACGGTGGAGATTTTTGCGTCTTTGAAAGATATGCTTTGGGAGGTCTGCTTTTAGCCCGATGTGCATTAGTATAATTGCTTTAGGTGCTTTGCTTTCAGTAAAATAGTTGTAGGAGATTTGCTTAGGAGATGGTGCTTTGGCGGAATATGTTTTTGCCAGATGTGCTTTTACGAGGTGCGCTTTTTGATGTAGAAATAATACTGAGACTTGGAGTTTAGTTTAAATACTTTTATAAAACGTGGTTTTGGTTAACTGCTCCTTGTAGACGCGCCGGGGAGGCTTCCAGTACCACAAAGCCGCGGCGACGCCCGCCGCGATTTCAGGAGCGGCTGCTTTGTAGGCGGCGGCGTTTGTGTATGTGTGTGTGTGTGGGGGGGGGGGGGGGGGGGGGAGGGGGGGGGAGTGAGGGGGTGATGGCGCGTCTTGCCATAGATGACATGGTTGAGGAAGGAGCAACTGCAACGCCGTGGCGAGAGAGCATAGCTCGGCGGCGATGGAGCAGCGCGCTCCCCGCAATCACGTGGAATTTTGCCTACGGACGACGCCGGATTTCGCCGGGAAAGAGCACCAACAGCTGCCGCTGTAAACAAAGGCACGAATTAATTCGAGGTAGCCATGTTTCACATGGGTCATTAATTCCTTCAAAGTCAGGTCCTCGTACGGGCTGGGCAAACCAGCACAAGCCGAGCGGAATGCACAAACTCGGAATAGCGAGATAGTTCGTCCGAAGGCCTTTTATATACTTGTAAAACAGAAATATGAATCTCCGGATTGGCTATCGATGTCATTCATTGACTAATTTACGTTCTTGAAACCCCGCAGTGTTTCTAACCGTGATGAGACAACTATGATTGGGTAAATCAGGAGAGAGGAGGACATGATGCGTGCGACTGGTTTCATAGTGAATCGATGCGCTACGATCGCATTCGTATTGGAACTTTTCGTAGATCATAAGTTGCAGATTCAGGACACTGCGTGTACGCACTGATTCTGTAATAATGTGACCTTAAAGTAATAGTGCAATAAAAAAAAGAGACGTGACTTTTTTAAAGTTTCTTTGCGACACTTTTTTTTCTTTTTTTTTTAGTAACTTTTTTACGAAACTAAAAATTCGCGATATGTTTATGCCGTTACACGCAACTTAGCTGGTGGTAATGACATGCTCTGAGTCCCACCCACACATCATTGGCTCCGCCAATTAATGGACTAGCTTGTCTGCTCGACCGAACACGCTAGCAAGCCTAGTGTTTCCATTTCGCGGGTAGCGGACATTTCATCGAACGCCGTTTCATCGAACGCCGTTTCATCGAATGAATGGACATTTCATCGAACTCCATTTCATCGAACGCCGTTTCATCGAATCGCTAAGGGCCGTTTCATCGAATTTCTCTGTATCGAGTTTTGGGGCATAACAGTGCTTTATAGATGTTTTACCTTACATTTGTTAAGACTAAGGTAGTCACTTGTGAAAGTCTCTTTAGGGTGGAGCGAAATTACTAGAAATAAAACCATTGGTATAAAAACAAATGGGCATGCGACTTACTGAAAAGTTTTACTCCTGTACCTGTCAGAAAACATGACACTGGAGGTAAAAGACCGACACTTAAAAGCTTTTGAATGTCTGTGTCGTTTTTTTGTTTTTTTTACCGGCTGTCAGGGGGTTTCGGTAATGTGCCATTCACACCAGCTCATTTGCGCACTTACGCTTAGTTGAAGGTTTATTCACGAAAAAAATTTAACTGCCAGGGCAGCACGCTTATAATAAAACGATACTCTGCCGGGGAGAGCACACGAAAAAAAAATATAACGATACTCTGATTATCAGCTTTATGCTGAGATTGAACGTTTCTGCTTTTGGTTTTTTTAGTTTTCAAACTCTATAGAGTCAAAAGCTGCACAAAGTGTCAGCCAACATGGTTTCGGGCTACAGCTGGACTGGAACCACCTCCCCTTCACTGTCAACTTTATCACCGACCCTTTTGCCTATGAATCATCTTCAGGACGCTTTCTTAGGAAGGCCAACCCGCACCAGACAATAGTAAAGCCCTGGGTGTGCTCTGTCACCCAAGAAGACAGAACCCTTTCGGATCCCCACATAACCCAAGGTTACACGTACACGCTGTCAGACAATAAAACACTACCCGCTTCCCAGAAAGCACATCGTGCTTTGTTTGTTTTTTTTTTGTCTAATTTTTAATTGTTTCATGTGACATGGAGAGGGGTGATTGTTTCATGGAGGCTTTCTTCTCGAAGCAGGACATGTTCACAATGGAACTTATCTCGTCACTGCATACTGTAATTTCAAAAAGGGAGAATTAGATGACGTTGTGTATAAAAATCAAAATAAATTGCAAAAATATTGCAGGCTGTAAAAGCGTTCGATGAAAAGGCGTTCGATGAAACGGCTTCGATGAAACGGCGTTCGATGAAACGGCGTTCGATGAAATGGTGTTCGATGAAACGGCTTCGATGAAACGGCGTTCGATGAAACGGCGTTCGACGAAATCTCCGGACCCACCATTTCGCGAGATCCGGTGCGTCTAGTCTGGCGTCCGACACTGCCTGCTAGTCGTACGAGCAGACGCGCGGCAGCCTACAGCATCGCCTGCTGTTTCACCACCGTCTATCGTCCTCTGCAATGCCCGTGGGACGCGGACACGAAAGCTGCCCGCCGGCGTCCGCTTTCGCCTTCGTCCGTCGGCCATTCCGCTCCCATCTAAGAACTTATGCAACGCTCAGAAGACGCGACCATGACAGCGGCGTTCTAGCGTTCCATCGTGCACGAGCTCCGGTCCAACACAAGCGTCTGTCGGCGTCAATCTATGTGCGGTAATAAGCGGCCGAGAGAACTAAAATAATCAACAAAATAAATATGAAGTTTTTTTTTAATTTACTGATTTTTTGTATTTTTTTTTTTTTCCGATGGCATCCCCAAGCAAGGTGAGGAGGCGTCATGAAGCAGAATTAAAACGCGACGTCAAGGCTAAAAGTATTCGTTTTGTTAGGCCAGGTGCACTACAAAACTTGAGAGCTAACTGCCTTTCGAAGCTAAATGACGGGAACACACCTGAAGTTACTTGACGCGAGCCGAACGCCAGATTGCCTCCAGCCAAAATGCCTCGCAAACTCTTACCTGTGTAGGTATCTTCTTGGGTATTGGAACTATGGTTTCAATCATGACGGTTGCACAATTCAAAGAGCAGCGGGACACTTTTACGGAAACCAACATCTTTATTCTGAATCAGCACGCGCAAACGAACAAAGCAAGCGAGATCGAACAACACAGTGGGCGTGGGACGCTAGGCATAGGCCAGTCTCGCTACGAAAATAAGCATCCGCACAGAGTTTTTTAAGGCGCGTATTAGCGAAAATTGTTTACTGCAAACTAGGTCGGTTGAGATCTTCTTCGAATACCTCGATGAACGTAGAACGACTCGCACCCATAAAAAGAAACGAGGTGAACGAGCTACGCTCGTTGAGCGCACCGCAAACGCCGACAGCGATGTTTGTTATCGCTCGAAACTGAAACGAAAAGGCAACTCGGGATATCTTCGAAAGCAATAATTACTCTATCTAGATTGTTGATTTTTCAAACATACAACAATTGTCGATTAAAATACTATTACGGCACGGAAATACAAATTTACAACCAACCTTTCACATGCCAATCATCTCGCCAGCCAATGAGAGATGTAAGCACCTTGTAAGCACGGGGCGGGGCTTAATGGGCTGTGACCTCCACCTTCCGCAAATTTAATTGCGTCTAACGGCGTAAATATTGCCACGAATGTCAAAGGAAGAGCCAGGAGAAAACGGAATGAACTAAAGATTTAATGAGGGCAAACCTGTACCTTAAATTTAAAAAAAAAAACAGACGTCGAGAAAACAGCAGCGAGCGTCGACGGCGGCAGCAGCAAACGACGGTGCGTCGGCGTAATCACCGGATGAATCGGCAATACGATGCTCGGCTCTTTATCTATTATGATTGTCATCTGGAATATTCCGCCTACAATGTCCGGAAAAGAGCTGGGGCGAGACTGGCTATGCAAGGTCACTCTGGCCTCCTTATTGTTTGCGCTCGGGCAATATTGCTAAAAATAAATTTTTAGCAATATTGCCGCGCGCATGATCTAGGAGATACAGTCGTTCGTTCGTCTAGAATGCGTATTCTAGACGAACGGACGAGTGTATCTTTTAGATTATTCGCGCGGCAATATTGCTAAAAATGTATGTTTTGTAGTAAATTTTTTTTTTATATATACGTGCACCATTAAAATATTTCATTTCATTGCAGTGTTTTTTTAGAGCTCCCGCTAGCGATGGAAAACCCATGGGTACGATCTAGGCAAAGTCCTTATTACAACAGCAAACAATGTTCTCGACTGCTATTTTTTTTTTAAAGCGGCACGAGCGTGAACATTGAACACCAGAGAATCTTCGCTGTTTCAGAACTCGGGAAATGTACCCGCCTGCTGTCTGCAGTCATGCCGCTAAAGTGGAAATATCACGTTTGTGTCCATAGACCATCTGTAAGATTATAACTGTTTTTAAATACCGCGGGTAATTAATTAGTAATGGTTTTTATTTGCACTCTACATGATGGCGCGAACAACCGTGTTGTTGTTGCTGTCATTTTTTTTGTTTATTCACTGTTTTTTTAGGGTTTTTTTGGCAGCACGTGGCAGTTTTTTGTTGTTTTTTTTGTACCCACACAATACGTGAAGACTGTGCACACGCACACACCACTGAGGAAGACTGGGAGCACTTCGGAAGTATACCTCCTCCGCTCAATCGTAGCACGTAGAAGCAGCGCCTTTCACGGCTCTTTACGACCTCGTGTCCTAAATCGTCGAAGAGCTCAACATTGACAAACCCGAGCAGAAGTGTCGAACTTTAAACTCGTTATAATCAATGGCTCTTTAGAAGAAAAAAGAAAAAAGCGGTATGTAGTGAGCCTCGGGAATGTAATAATCACTTCGTTGACAATGAGATGTTTTAATTTGCCTATAATTACGCCTAAGAGCGAATCGCGAACCCAGAGTTACATAAACATAATATGCTACGCCATGCGTTGCTTATGCTGCCAATGGGTGCACGAGCATCAAAGCCGCATATATATATCGATAAAGTTTGGTCAATGAGAATGGTTGAAACAGCAGCAAGAGCGCTGCGCCCCATGTTTACAAAAAAAAAAAGGTACCTCAGATTGAGACGAAATTAGCTGCAAACTCAACGCGCTTATCCCGCGCCTATTTTAAGGATTTGTATTCTTTTGGCATTATATACAGGTTCTAGCCTCAAAATTATTTCGATACTTGAATTGTCGCTCTCAGTATTTTTTTTTTTTTTTATTTCATAAAGATATAATTTACTTTGAAGTCAAGGTATATAGTTTCACCAGCCGTCAGACAAAATTGTGTAAATAAGAATCACGTCGTGATATATTTACGTAAAATAGCTAGTACAGATCATACTGTACCAACGATCGATGAACAGTGCTTATACAAAACAGGTCAAGTACGCGCATTGTACGTTGCCACATTTTCTGTCGCAACTTCGGGGGTATCCTCCTTCGAATTCCCCAGCGAAAAGGGAGGCGTCAGAATGCGATTAAGTACGACCTCGCCATTTTAGCTGACGTCAATGAAAGAGATTAGCGTACCCGAGCATCTTATTCTCAGTATTGACTATCAAAAGGAAGGACCTCTTGCTAATGCCCAACGCGCCGGTGCATTTTTTTTTAACTCAACATTTTTTTGTTTTCTTTATTTTGTGTAAGCTGAACGTATTTTTCCATTCTTATGTTGCACCAGACTGTAAGTTCAACAACTCTTTAACAAGCTAAAACGTCGCCAGCCGGCAAAAGAAAAAAAAAAAACGTTTACGGAAACAAAACAAGGCAGCAAAAAAAAAAATGAAAAAAAGTTTCCCCAATAGCATTGTAAGCAAACACTCCTTGCGTGAACCGACCTTTTTAGACGTGTGGCTAAAAAGGGGTGGGTCTTTCAGAATCGCCATGCCGTACTAGAAGGTCGAACGGTCTTCTTGCTTCGCAGCACGACGAGGCATTCGGCGCATAAGATGGGACGCTCACGGAGTGTGAGTAGTGCACGTGCTACTCGCGCGGTTACGTTTAAGTTTTCGTGGTGTATAGGAGCTTGGCCTCGCACGGGCTGGCACCAGCAGAGAGGAAGTGCCCTCACTCCGGGTTGCGAAAAAATTCCACCAGGCGGCGGTTCCCGAAATTCTCGCCGCGAATAGGCACTGACAGTTTAAGAAACGAAGGGTGTAGCAAATCTCGAAAGAGTCTGGCTTCTCACGTAACGTTACCAATAATCCGCCCCCCCCCCCTTTCCTGTTGAATTAAGATATAGGTAGGCGCATCTCAGACTAACATTAGGTTATTTTATCTAGACGTACGCGTTTCAAAAGCCAAACTCATTGCTCCTTTTTTTTTTGACAACCAAATCTCGCAATAACTAGTTCGCGCAGTGCATGAGTACTACTCAAAACGTCGTTTTTCTTGATGTACCAACTAGCACCATTGTCTCTGATTGTTTATTTCAAGTTGCCGTCAATAATCTATACAGTTCCGACTGATTATCAAGGTGTACTAACCCTCACGCCCCTTCGTAATGCCGATGACCCTGAGGGTATTTTAAATAAATAGATAAATAAATAAATAAATAAAGAATGTTTCAGTTGTTAGTAAAGAAAAAAACACTGGGTGTGGAAAGCTAAAGAAAAAAATGACGTCAGCAGGAAGAATGCTTCCGGCACTAGCCAAGGGTGATCTAGCCCAGCGCGCATAGGGCGAAGCGCAAAACGACATGATGTACTGCCCCTGTGCACACAGTGCAGATTCGTAATAACAGCGTACGCGCTTCCAGCCATGAATAACCATTACTCGACGCTACCTACATTACTTGGAACGATAGCGTATAAAAAAAAAAAAGGTGTCTGGGAGCTGGACTGATATTCATTGTTCCTGATGACCCCATTTTTTTTTTTTTTTTTTATAAAAAAAGAAAAAGAAGAGGCGTGGGCAGAGTAAACTGCAGTGTTCGCATCCTAAATTATGTCTCCCTTACATCCGACAAGCGAGGGAGGGGTTTTTCATTGCTCATGTTTGCTCAGAAAGAAAGTTTAACACACCCGATTTTCGCGCAGATTGATAGTAGCGCTGAGGATTCCGTCTTTACAGGAAATTTTACGGGAAATATGAGATGGAAAATTTTGTTATTTTTTTCTCCAGCGTTTTTCCGCTAAATTTTAGTGGGAAATAAAATTCACGAATTGTATTTTATTGTTGTTTTTTTGTTTTTTGGTGTGGGGGTGGGAAGGGGGGGGGGGGGGCAGAAACAAGAGCCTTTTGAACCTGTTTGACGATCAACAATACAACCTAACACCGAGCCAGCTTCCTGCCGTCACCCGATTCAGAGGCACGTCAGAGGGCCGTTTCCTTTTCCCTCGTATTTATGAACGTTTTTAAGACGCCCCCACAACAAAAACAAAGCGAACCGGGACACCGACACCGACGATAACACTCACCCCCATCGTCGTCTTCGTGCCTCGTCGCCGAATGCCCCGCGCCTTCACGAGAGTGCGCGCGGGGGGGCACGCTTCTTGGGAGGCGACACTTCCCCGACTCCGACAGATCGGCCTTCGGGTTACTTCCCGACGCAGACAGAGTCGAGGCCGGAGTGCCTACCCGTGTTGGGAGACGCCTTCCCTGATGCCACGCCGACGTCCGCGCAACATCCAGCGTGTTGCTGCCTTCCCGCGGGAAATAGACGATACTCGCTCTCTCCGTCACGCTACACGACGCCTGTCCGGTGAAACACAACTTCAATCGCTCCCACATCGTTGCCGCGGCCTCGGTTCTTTTCTTCTTTTTTTTTTTCGTGCTTCTATTTAATATTTTTTTTTACTTTACTTTAGCTGCTGCTTTTCTTATATTGTGCACTCTGTTTTAGATACTCCTTTATTTATTTTATTCTTTTACATTTCGGAATCTTTCCACTTCTTTCAACGTGCCGCAATTGGTCTTTGGATGATGGGCCTGGCTCGGCGGCTTATTCGCTACAGCCCAAGACCTCAGTTTGGTTTCCGTGCACACGCAGTTTTGAACGCGTAGAGCTTACACAAACGCACAATGCTCGCGTTCGCTCCTATACGCAATACTAAAACTTACTATTGTCGTCGTGTGCGTGCTTGCGTATCTGCCCGTGTGCGTGCTGCGGCGCGTGCGTGTTCGTGTCTGCATGTGCGCCTGTTTGTTTGTGTATGTGTGCGTGTTCGTGTGTGCCTATGTAAACGCGCATGTACGTATGCGCGCGCGCGGGCGTGTGTAAATGTCTGTGTGTTCTTACGAATTTAAAGCCTTGTTCACATTTTCTTAACTTAGTTGCCTGACTGAAAGGAACTGGCGTCTATGGTCATTGCGCATTCAGTATATTTGAAATATCTGTACACAAGATTGGCTAATACAGGGTTTTTTGCGGTTTCGTTCATATTAAAGGGGTCATGAAACGATTTTCCTACTTTTTCCGCCTTAGTTTTAATCCTTAACTCAAATGCGAATTGTGCAATCACGTCGTCGTGACATTGTGCGGCACCGGTGCAATGACTCCTAGCTTCCACCGTGCTTTTTATGCACACCATAGAACTTGTCATTCGTCACTGACGATAATTTCCGTCAGGGCACTCATTGGTCACGAACGCGAATCCAAATATTCGTCGACGGACTGATTGTTGGCGAGCGCATACGTCCGAGTGACGCAGTTCTCGTGTCCAATGTGTGAGCTGCGCTCGGCTGACGTCAGGTTGGCACCGCTGACGCGCTTTGGGAACCGCGGATGTATCATAGTGAGAAGGCGGAGAGCTTTCGAATGAAAGAAGGTACAAAATACTCCGCTATGTTTTCAAACGTTCGTACCGAAAAGCTGGCTTTTGGCTTTCTGCCTTCTTCCTTTTGGCCAACTAAACAATATGTGATTAGTAATGTCCCAATTTAAAATTATTTATTCCTACCCAAAATTCGCTTCAGGGCCCCTTTAAAGGTGTCACGAAACGATATCGGGTTGAAATGTTCACGACTCTACAGAGGCGTACTGGTCCTAGTCTGGCCCAGGTGTACTCGCAGGAACCACCACTGATTCAGAAGGTTCTTGGTTACGGTGAAATCGCGATAATAAAAAGGAACCATGTCTTTCAGTCTTGTTTTCGAAAAGCCTAATTGTGGGATCGGAACCACCCGCCTGACGACGGTCGAGCGCGGCTAATGGACTGGACACGAGAACTGCGTGAGCACTTGACTTCGGCTCGTAACAGTCACTGTCTCGACGGACATTCGGGTAGTGGCTTGTGTCCAACCACTGCGGGGATAAGAATAGCCTAACTCTAAGAATTCCTGGAGCTCAGCACGCGTTTTCTTTTTTGTCAGCCCCAGCTCGTGGCTACAATTAACGCTGGCGGCACATAGGATAGGCACCAGGCCCCGTGGCCACTTGTTCTGGCTCCGAGTTGAGAAGATGAACGTTGCTCAAATTTCTGGAATTTATTTGACAACTGCCATTGCTCATAAAAAAAAGCTAAGGCGAGTTTTATGAGTTATTAACGTTAGGAGGTGGTCCTGGGTAGTATTTAGCGATAGCGAAAAAATCGTTTCATGGCCCCTTTAGCTCACCAACGTAAACGTTATAGTTTCAGGGGCGTCCGTGCATATGACACCACGTCGCAGCCAATCCAAGGAATCTCCACGAAACGCAATCAAGAAGGAAAAATAGGCGCCCACAAGTTCTGCCCTAAATAAGAAACGTTTCGCGCGACCCCGTTTTCTCCACCGAAGTGCGCTCTCTAAACCGTGCATGTTCAGAACTCTTCTCGACAACGCCGATCCATTTCACGGGCCTTAACGCCGAACATTTATCGCGGAACTGCTCTCGCCCCCGCGGAGAGGGTCCCCATCGCTGCGCTCAGATCCGATGCCCTTTCGTGCATCCGATCGCCAACCCGAACTCTCGCGCCTCAACCTAACAAATGGAGTCGTCATCTCGCGTCCTCGCTGTCCTCTCCGCCTCTCCTGTTGTTCCCCAACTTCTAAGAAAAGCGTCCTCCCCCTCGGAAGCCCTTTTCGGAAAGCGGAAGAAGACCTATTGAGTCCTTCCCGCTCGGTCTTCGGAAAAACTTGGATCGTCCTTCTAAATGGCGCATCCCAACGTCCCCTTTCTTTCCCGCTGCCGGGTGTTGTTGTCCCGCGTACCATACCTCCCGAGCTCCCAAAAGGGCAGTTACGAAACAAGTGATCCGTTCTTCTATCGTTTTCCTGGCTCCTCGCTGTCATTCTTCGGTGCCCTATTCGTCAGTGGTAGGTTAATTACCTCACCTGGTTTCTCACCTTCCGAAGAAAAGAACCCCCCCCCCCTCCTCCCGGTACGTGTTGTTGAGGACCCCCTTTTTATTTCCTGTCGTTCTCTAAGTAGCTTTGTTTTGTTTGTGTGTTTGTTTGTTTGTTTTTGTTGGCTTTCTCGTTCGTGCCATAGCAGGATGGGTAAGCAGGAGGACTTCAGAGGACGCATGTTTTGAAGTTCGGCGAAGATGAACTGCTTCTAGCGTGAAAAAGAAGCGAGGAATGAACCTCTTTTTTTCCTCCGATAAATTCTCTAGAGCTCACCGCGTTTGGCATTCTTTAGCGTAGCTTTCGGTCTCGTTCTAAAATATATTTTGTCCCCGAAGTTTGTGTTAAAACGAATTATTTGCTTTGCTGTCATGTTGACGAACCCGACGTTTACCTCCAATATAAAAAAATCACGCGACCCGAATTAACCGTAATTGAATTTATCTGCTGATACCCACAGGGGCTATCAGCGCCAAATCAAACATAGTTTTAATTTTATAATAAAAAAAGCTTTACTATTTATGTAGCTTCCCCTACGTACAATTAACGGTCATAAATGAATGCATGGATGAATACCTGGAAAACGTAATAAACAGCAAGACAATCGAGGCCATATCGACGTGTAATCAGAAGCGCAGCAACAGCAAACCAGAGGACACCGGTTACTTGTTTGTTTTAGGCCCCAATGCGACGCACACTGGCCTCTCAATCTACCCAGTATTTGGAAATTCGGGCAGGAGGACGTACGAAAACAAACAAGGCGTTGCGAAAGTGAGCAGGTTGTGGACAACTTTTAATCTAATTAAGTTGGCAAAGCAATCAAGCCTTTTAGCAACGCCCGGTGTTTGGGGAGAGAGAGAGAAAGAGGGGTGGACGTGAGAGAAGTAGGGGAGGGTTTTTTTGCGGGAATGCTGAACTGCTTCCCTGTGAAAGAAAGTAGAGAGAAAGGAAAGAAAGGGGGATAAAGGAAAGGGGGAAGGAAAATAGAGAAAAATATCGTGAAGATCCGAACGCGCTGAGAAGCTATAGGGAGTATTCACTGGGCGCCATATTTGTGGGTGCTGTTTAGAGCGCATGCTCAGAACGAGCTCACATTAATAGGCTGCTAAGACCGGCACTCTTGATGGTGCTGAATGCTCGTTACAAAAGAACTGTGGAAGTTCGCCATCAGCACGCGCTCAGCATTCGCGCACACAGCTATGGCCAGCGCGTGCAGATGGCGAGCTTCCACAGTTCTTTGCAACGTGCATTCCGCACCATCAAGAGTGCCGGTCTTAGCAGCCTATTGATGTGAGCTCGTTCAGAGCATGCGCTCTAGACATCACCCACAAATATGGCGCCCAGTGAATACTCCTTATAAATAGATGATTGCAATGTAGGCAACTGACCGTCGCCGTATGTCTGCAAGTGGGGACAAGCCCGTGCAATTTCAAGCTGGCCGAAGCTATGTTCACGCGCATGCTGCACGTGTTTCTACTCATAGAGTTATTACAATGTACGCAACAGGTTTCGCTGGCGCTAGTGTGCTGATGCAAACTGAAGCAGACTGCAACCAGTCGAAAATCGACTTCCTGTAATGGCTTTTATTGGAAAAAGTGAGTGCATTTTTTTTTCCTGCGCTTGATTATAAGAGCAAATATCACGAGTAATTTTACGCACTATATAGATTGGAACATTTCTCAGTCACACAGACGAAATGAATGGTGAGCTACGTTGTTTTTCGTCAAAACTTATGTAAATAAACACAGTGCTAAAACAGCTTTCTAAATGCATTTATGTGTATTGTCGAACACTGTTAACGGCTCGGCGCTTTTCAGCGTGAGGGATATTTGTACCAAATGAGCGAAAGACATTTAAAAAGCCAAGTGAGACTTCAAGAACTACGCAGTAAACACTAGATACGTAACTTCTTGTGCATGCAGACGGTCAAAATAAATTGAAAGCCAGGTAATATAGTCTAATTCGCAATAAAACAAAAGGACAGCTTTATTGTTTTTGCTTATGAATATGTGCGAAGATGCTTGTTCTGCGTTCAAAACATCACCGACACGTGTCTAATTTTTGAAAATAGGATCAGAGAAAAAAGGACCGATGAAAACTTCTCGGCACAGGAAATATAAAAATAAGCACCTTTCACAGCCAACGGACTTTATTCTTTACGTTTCGAATGTTTTTGACTGCTCGTAGAAATGTGCGACGGGATCATTACCATATAGTGAAAAAACGGGCATGTTACCGATATGTAAGCGTCACCGGAATGCTGGCGAACCTTTTTTTTTTCTCGATTATTTTACTTAAACTCGTCGCTCGTTTTTACAGACCATCTATGGAAGAGAGGTTTGGGCATGAACTATAGCAAAGTTTAACATCGGTCACTGGTAAAGAAAAAAAACTGCAGCTGAAGAAATTAAAATTTTTAAAGCGATAATAAAGGTACATACTATTCGGCAAGGCCGGAACCACAAAAGCTATCCGTGTTATTTTCCGACGAAGAGGCAAAATGCACGCGGGTTTTGTTTTTTCTTCCATAGGAATGCAAAGAAGCCACGCAAAAGTACTTTGCTGTCGGCTTCAATTTGTATCCCGGAAGTCGCCTAGACACTAGCGTCAGTAAAACCTCTAGCGTGAATTATTATAACTCCATGGTTGTACTCATGTGGCACCAGTCGGAACGCCGTGCTTGCAATTGTCTGTAGTCGGTGTCAGGTTAAGTACCCAGTACGAGGTCTCCCTCGAACGCAAGCTTTCTGCCCTTGCTATCACCTTGTCGTGCACAAAGCCGAACCCCGATGAAGGGAAACGAGCACATGCAAGAGGCGAAGCGTCTACTGTGTTTTGACACCGACCATAATGTGTAGTCGCTTCGTAAAAAGAAGACGTCACACCATTCTCCAAATATTCGCGGCAAAATAGCCACCTAAGCAGAAGTCTGAGTTTACACCTTACAGTGTATTTTCTGCTATTCTTCATGCTACTGTAACTTTTTTTTTTAATTGTGTAATAGGAAAAGACCGGTCAATTTATAGATGCGCTCATACTCGTTATTTTGTTTCTGGAAAAAATTTACCCATTGTGTTTTTTTTTTGTTTTTTTTTTTTATAAGAAAACTAAACTTATCTCAATTGTGTCGATGGGTGTCACGTTGCGACGAGATGCATGTTTTTGTTTCGACTTCTGCTCTGAGCAACAGCGTTTGCTAAACAAAAAACAAAACAGAAAGGGTAATTTTGTTTTAGATCGCATTTTATAATTAATGTTAGTACAATATGGTTTCTCGGTCGTACTAGCGACCATTCGCCTTCAAGCGCGCATTCTCGGTGTTTTACATTTATGAAACAGTCCCAACAAATATGGTTCGTAAAAAGACGTATCCTGGCAAGTTACAACGACCAAGCACTCTTGGAAATTTTTTAGTGGGTACTTTACCGAGATGCACTTGAAACAACACCCCAATTGTTTTATCTTTGATCAGTTAAACCAATGAGGGATAATTCACATTAAAAAATGGCACTTTAAAAAAATCGAATCGTTAAAAAATACTGAGTAAATTGTAAGTAATAAATGAATTAACATAATTTATTTAGCCATCCACATTGTTTTTTTATATTCTTCAATTAATATAACCCAGTCATTGTTACCTCATTGCGAATGTACTTTAGTCTAACGATGTATAGCACTATTTATTTAATGGGAACATCCACACATAAATGTTTCTACGCTACAGAACAATTCCATCGTAATAAGGTGTTCGCTAGATTTATTTTAAGAAAGCGTGGGCGCAGTAAGCTGGGAGCTCGTGTGCAAGGTCGAACAACAAGAACACGAACATAGATACTTTTTTTCATGGCCTTTTTTGAGCGAGGGCATCGTTTCCTAATGAAATTGAGCCCCATTATTTCTGCTGCTTTCAGATAAATACGCTTCGCATCTCTGTTGTATTATTTTAATTTTTTATCGTTCATTTGTCTGGGAAACACATATTCTTGTGCAAGCAACGGTGATACCAACAAAACAAGTGCTTTAAATCGTATATTTAAAGAGTTTATTTGAAATTATAAACATTATATACGCGACTGGTTGCTTAGTTTGGTTGAAGGACTTTCATAGATTACTTTTTTACTCTTGTTTTAGGATATTATTAAAATTCCTAAAAGAAAACAAACATATTAAAAAAAAACAGCAGGATGCACATGAATCATACGCAGCCAAAATGCACAATTTACATGTCCGAACATGCAGTTTTCACACGCAGGTCATGAAATCCGGGCTTTTGATGTATCACATTACAGACGCAACACCTTAGTCACTCGGTTATGGTAGAAAACACACTCATTAGATGCACATACGCCATCATACGGGATGACGTTAAACATCATAATGCAGATTTCCTCGTGTTAAGAAAACTCCTTTCAGCTTTTAACTTAAATACGATCAAACACTGGACTTGAGAAGTCAAGTTTAACCAAATTTAAAAGAACAATGTGTTTATGGCGAATTGCGTTCTTATCTAGCTGCGACATAGTATTTAGATTAGCCAAAAATTAACCGCTGGTACTTCCTGGAGTTTGTGGTGCATGTCTACTGCAAGATCTTCCAGCCTAAGTATCCTTACTTTTCTTGTGATGCTTTCCCTCATCAAGAGTCTGTCTGCAAAGAAGCTAACTTAACAGTCACTCACGTTTTCTTTTTACGTTATTGTTTTTATTTCTTCTTCGTTTTGTTTTGTTTTGTGTACACACGCGCACTGGTATACTCTGTAACTTTCTTTATTCGCTTATATTGTTTATTTTTCCCACCATGGTACGCAAACCTTCAAACAGTTCCGAATAGGCGTACAGATTTGAGTGAGAAATTGAGCGAGAATATGAATATCGGGAACTAAAAATATGCGCCAGTGTGTACAGTGGCGTTTTTGTTGTTTTTACACGAATTTTGAGTAATGAAAAAGTATCGAAGGGTCAGAAAATGCATCCCAAGAAGTAGATTTTAGAAGGAGCATAACAAGATACTAACTAAGAAACAAGCTTAAGATATAAAATGCCTGGGTAAACACATCAGATATTCAATTTGCCACTCACCCGAGGCAAAATTTTCGAGAAACTTTAATTCTTAAACAAGAATACGTTTCATCCTAATTTATTTGCAAGCAGTTTGCGGGGGGGGGGGGGGGGGGGGGGATCCTAGTTTAATGTTCAAATATATAAGCGTCAATCATTCACGTATTAAAAAAACGAAGTTCCACAAACAATAAAAAAGCAATAATGGAATTTTTCACGCCAGCAGAAAGTATGGTGCAAAGCATAATCCTATTAAAGCACGGTAAGCCCTCCCAACCGCCGTTCCAACTGGCCACGTCGATGCGAAACTCTCGCAGCAGTTATTTTTAAGATATTTATATTTATTCAAATCCGCGTCAGTTCGTTGATGTATGTGCAAACACAGGCTAAAAACGGAACGGACAACATATCTATTAGTCCGGAGCCAGCATGCTCAAGAAGCTCCGCCCCCTCTCTTTCTTTCATTCTCTTTCTCTCTCTCTCTCTCTCTCTCTCTCCCTCTCTTTTTCTCTTTATAAAACGCCCCACCCTTCGGAGTCGCTATAAATATCTACACGTCGAGATATCGAGCCATATTGAAAAGACCCAATCGAGATCCCCCAACGTGGAAGGACAACATTCACTCAGCCTTGGAGGACGCTGTCTATCTTTCTTTTAGAGAAGCCTTTCACGAAAACCTTGCGTCCAAATAATAATAACAAAAAAAAAAAAAACATCACCGGTCCCAAAAATAACGGAATAAAGCGTTCACCTTCCCACACGCTACTCCGATCTTCAAAGCCCGCTTCCGCTATTCTGAGCACGCACAAACTCAAGCGAAGGAAGGAGACGCTGCACTCAACCCCTCCGGATGGAGAGGTAAACTGAATCTAAAAAAACAACAAATAAAAAAACTGCTGCAAGAAGCAATTGTGCCGCCCTCCAAAGGACCCGTTCAAGGCGATAGCCTCAGGTCGGCAGCGACCATCGCCGCCGGGTCCCTCTTAAGGAACGGAGCGCGCTGAGTCGTGCGTGATCTTCCCTAATTCTAATCCCCACACGCGCAAGGCCCGGGTGGAGCGCGGCTCGTGGAGATGATCGTCCGGGCGTGTCTGTGGCACCTCGCCGCTCTTGCCGCAACAGCCACCGCTCGTCGTCGTTCAGACGCGGTTCGGGGAGGTCGTTGGGCGCGCGTGCACACGGCGGCCTTACTCTACGCGTGAGCGTGCGGTGACGAGCGCGCGCGTGATTCGGGATCGCCGGGCCACTTTCAGCGTTCGCGTGCGTGGTTCGCGTTTTCCTCGCATCCCAAAGCGACGGACGTACGCGTGCCCGGCTGTGGTTACCGCATGCCGAGTTGCGATTTTGTAAACATGCCAAGGGTGCAAAAACTGAGGGTCGAAAACCCGAGTTGTTATGTTGTTTTTTTGTTTGTTTGTTTGTTTGTACTTGTTTTTTTTTTTTTTTGACATCCTAATTTTATAAGAAAAATTGAAAGTTAGATTTGTGCGGAGATCTATAGAAATAGCCGTGTACGATTGAATCCCGGTGGCTCGAAAGATGGCAATTTTGTTCAAAATCGGCCATCTTCGAAAGGCTGTCTCTCTGGACCGTAGCGCTTTCTATGCTTCTTTGATTCTCATTCACTAGAGAGTGATTTAAGGCTAGTCCGAATCTGGTTTCGGCATTGAGATCGTGCAACTCACCACAGTCCGACGGAGAGCGGTGCAGGCTGCCTGTCATGGCGCCGTCTTATTCGTGAAAGCCAAAAACGCTAAGCCAGCTGCCGGACTTGTTTCCCTTTGGTTATGGCGGCGTGCGCGATCAAAAGCGTCGCTGGGGTCGGCCTTCGGAATTCGCCAAGCGCTCGCTATCACGTCTTAATTTTCACTAGTTTCGCTTTTATCGACGGAGTTCAGATCAATGTCGGGCTGACAAGTTTGACAGTGTCGGTTTAAGAACGTGATAACTCCAAGCTTCCGTCGTACATTTTACACACACCGTCGAACTTGTAGCTCGCAGCCGATGATAAGTAGCAAGGGTTACAACTCGTGACGTCACGGCGAGAAAAATCTCGGTGGTGACGTCACGAACGAAGACCCTAAGAGGACGCCACCGAAGCATCTCCTTCGGCACTGGCAAAACGAGAACGGCGTGGCGTCGCTTTGACTGCGCTCGCGCGCTCGGGGGTCACGAGATACCAAAGTTTTACCGAATGTAGAAAGATTGTGCTGAAGGCACGGAACAATCGGAAGACCTCTCCCCTGTTCTCGCCCCTTGAGGGACCGTAGCGGGACTAGGGTAAAACAAAGAGGAGAGGAGGAGCTCGTATTGTTTTGGGAACGTTGCCGAGGTGAGTGCGGGCGCTTAACCTGTTTACAATTTGGGCGTCATGGGAGCGCCCGCGCTCCGACCTCCCAAAATCAACAACCTGAAAATTAAAAAAAAAAAAAGACGCATCCAACTAAACGCGCATATTTTTTCCGGCATCACCGTTGTCCTGAACAAATTTCCGGGCGTAGCAATCTCGATGGGGTTTATGGAGAGCCGTGAAATGTCCGGTTACGCGCGTGTGGGCGAGCCCTTCCCACTCATCCGTTGCCATCCCTCATTTACGGTTTACGTCAAATATGTTTCTTCCTTTTTTTTTTACGCAAGTAATGTATGTTCTTGGGAGGGAAAAAAGGTGGACGAAGGGAGCTACTCTCGTTTATTAGACTGAAACAAAGCAAAAACAGGTTCGTAGTTTGAAGGGCAGTCATCTTTTCTTTCAGGTTCAAGTACAATAACGAACCGACATGCTTGTCAAAAATATTGACAGGCGCGTACGTGCGACTTGCTTTTATTTTCTCGGAGCGCTGACATGTTTGGCTCGACGTCAGTATTCTTCCGCGCGACGGACAGCAGAAGGGAAGTGGAGTGAGGCCCTTGGGTACCTGTCCATATGCCCCCCGCTGTGGACAGAAAGCGCCAGCGTCGGCTGCGGCAAAAAGCGGGGGCGGTTTCCAAAAAAAAAAAATTGGAAGACCTGGGCGGTGCCTCGGGCGAAGAGCGATAGGTCACGAGCACCGCGTCGCAGTTTGAATGCTTAGCGTTCGTATAATCAATCTATAGTCGATTAATTTAATTAATTGACTACAGATTAGGTTAATAATTAAGCAGATGCTCCTCCTTCAGCGTGAGCTTTCTGCCTTTGAGAGCGCATCGTCGAACGCGCGGCCAATGTCCCTCAGGAGGCGAAAGTGTGTGCTGGAAGCGGTGCTTCAACTGAATTCTTAGAATATAACACACGGTAGAAGACAGGGTCAGCTACTTTTTTGTGCCTTCCAGCTACCTCGGAACACAAAAGGGCACTGAAGCGGACATTGGTGGATCCCGTGGGCCCGGATTGCTGGCAGGGCTTCGATAAGCATAGAGGAGCAGGAAAATCTTGCTTGTTGTTATAACTTAGAGATTCCGAATCTTGTTTAAATTGACTCTGTAAGAAACTAATGGTGACATATATTGGATCAAAAGAAACGTTGACAAGCGCTTGAACAGCCTCCCCCCCCCCCCCCCCAAAAAAAAAAAAAAAAAAACCGTCGCGACACAAAATAAAGAAAGAAAAAAAAGCTTGCCTAGCTTTTTGTTTGGCTCACTTTTTTTGCCGCAGTTTTTTTTTTTTTATTTCAGTACCACTGAAGATAGTGCCCCCCCCCCCCCCCTTTTCTTCCCGTGTTTAGCAGGGCACAAGACCACTGTAGCTCTACGTCTTGACCGTTGAACGTCCCAATTTTGCGACAGTTTCACGCTAGGTAGTGCTGTGTGTCGAAAAAAAAAAGGAGATCAGTTAATAGGAGATTAGTCAATTGTTAAAAATGAAAGCTCTGGCTGGTTAGCGTAAGCCGCCGCCTGATGAAAAGTGTTCAACCGTATCCATCCATTTATCCAGGTTGACTGCACGGCGCTAATGAACTATTCCCCATTTCACATTGACGTGAACTTCCTCAAAAGCTGGAATGGCCAGAAAGCAACTTCAGTTATTGTTCTCACTGTATAAGAACACTAACTGCTGAGGTTTGTTCCAAAACTTCAACTAAAGACTTCACTCCAGCGCACGTTTAGCTGAGACGGAGTATTAAGTGGCGGGCGAAACCAAAATATGAAAAACACAAAGGAAACGATGAACGTATACTCGATAAATATAAGCTTTCATAAGCTAGTAGAAGTTAAAAAAATCAAAGGTATGACAAGTTTGAATAAAAAATCATGCTCCATTTTTTTAACGTACATCAAAGCTTCATATATTTAATTATTCGGAAATCAAAGATCTCTGAAACAAAAAACAAATACATACAAACAAACAAACAAAAAAATAGAAAGAGCTTAAGGGTGCTATTGACTTTGAACCACAAGTAATTAATAAAAAATCTTTCCCGGGGCTCGTTTAATTTTGAACACACTGATATTTCTTATTGTATTTGTCCCGTTTTTGTACAGGAAAGGAACAAATAGCTTACACTCGCAAAAAAAGCAGGTATACATGGCTATCCTTACCGTTTTCTTGGGGGCTTCACCAATTCTCCAAAGAAAAAAAAGGCATCTTTGCAAACGAGCATTTAGTGTAAGACATTTTACCGATGGACCAAGAAGCAGAGTTTGTACTAAGGTTCAACTTTTCTCATCTAGCATGGATAAGCCAGTAATAGTACGACAAAACTTCCATAAAAAGAACGGCTCTCTTGCTCCTTTTGCTTGTTTGTTTGTTTGTTTTATGTTTTTTTCACCCTGTAACGGCCCCTCTGGGCTAACAGTATTAATAAACAAGCAAACGAACAAGGTTCATATAAGTAAACTCTCGATCCGACTGCGCATTAAATGTGAACATGAAGCAGTTGCGACCTCGAGTCTATAGGTTCCTTTGTCCCAACTCAAACCAAACTGTCGACTAATTTGCGTGATGGATGGCTAGTACGAGCCGTTACTATCGGTCGCTCGTTCACGGCGAACGTCTATTATTCATTTCGGACACCTCTAAAACGGGCGACGTCCCACGCATTCTAATGGAGACCCGGCCCGACGCGCCACGCTCATTCCGACCATAAGCTGACAGTGTGGTGGAAACCACGTTCCCGCTGAACCCGTCTACGCCCATCTTCCCCACCACGTGATCACGCCCCCGCCCTCATCCACGCGCGGAGAGCGGGCTCAGGCGACGAAAGGGAGGCAGCTGATTGGTTCGGCGAGTGCGTGGCTCTTACCGCACTGTCGACTCGGTGGTTGAACGGAGCGCACGGTCGGCGTAACCGAACACTAAATATGCGGTGCATGAGGCGTCGTGCCTTTTCGCATCGCAGAGGCGGGACACGTCTACGCCCGCGCGTCTTTTCTGTCGGACCAAAGGGTCGTGCGTGCTTGATTCCGCAAATGGTATTTGTTTTCACTCAGTTTGTGTGTGTTCGGTCTCGCAGCTCGCTTATAATGCCCGAGTCCCACAAGAACGACAAACAAAAACAAATGACACGGACAAGCCTCCAACACATGCAGCATGCTCGCAATGGCACCTTAGGCAGGCGTTTAGTCGTTCGGTGCTCGTGAAGTAAGCGCGAGTGATTGCGAGCCTGCCCAAAGATACCCTCGCGTGCAAGATGCTCGTGTTTTAGCATAGCCTCCTTTATTCTACAAAGCCTGTCAAATCGCGAAAAACTCTGGTTTGAGGTTTGTCGCTGCCGTTTGTTCGTGTTTGTCGCTCTCCTGGAACTCGGGAATAGACCCTTTCCGAAATTCAGTGCCATCTGGTGGTTTGTAAAGCAGTTCAGGTTTTGCCATATCAATGGCGCATATGAACTTGTATCGGCACCGTCACTTTCGGAAGTCAACGGCACGCGAGGAATTGTTCAGTGTGAGTTCTTTCTCGATCACTTTCAGTTCGATGGTGACCAAGAACCTGCATTCAGAACAAAGCTCCAACCAACTCAGATGCCTCGAGAAAATTCTATATACCAAACTGCTTTAAATCCGATTGTGCGTCGCCCACACATTGACTGAATTTGAGTTATTAGAAATAAATGCTTACGTAGCTCTTGTGTTCCATTCCTACGTCGCGTCGTACTGACCCCCTGAATGTACAGGCCTCGCAAGATCCGCTTAGGAGCATCTTCAACGTCTTCCTTTATCATCACTAGAAGGCCGCCATTGGTATGGCAGAGATGCCTTTCTACAGATGATGATAGTGGTCAAAGTGGCCAGACTGAATTTCGGAAAGGGTCTATTCAAATTCGATTTAGTCACTCGCGAACTTTTGGTTTCTGCTTTATGTGCTTCTTTCTAGAGGTGTTTACAGATTTATTAACACGATGCTCGGGCAGAAAATTCGTTTCTTTTTTTTTTTGTCTATACATGACCCCGACATGTTTCGTAATTGTTATAATACTTCTTTCTTGGGGAATTTGGTAAACAAAGCCATTATCATATTTCTACGGGGTGATTCCACAGCTGAAAGCTATACGTGGCTTCCACGTGATGTCATTGCTCCGTGCTGGCGGTCATTCCGGAACATTCTTACTTGTTCCTTCCGAGAAAAACAAAATCGGTGGTGCGAGATGCGTGCCGCAGAGGGTGAGCGCTCCACCAGCAATGGCGGGTGTTGTGACGTCAGGCCACTACGGTGGCGCTGCTGTCGGCACGGCGCATGTGCAGACGCTTCTCTTGGCGCAACTCTGGTTTCTGCGCACGTCCAGCGCCCACATCCGATGTGGGTGGCCTTGTTTGTGAACATCACGTTGGTCTGCGTAGCGCTGGAAAAAAGTCAAGCATCACGGGCGGCGTTTGAAAGAAACAACATAACAGATTTAATGATACGAAACGAGCCCTTCATTTGTTCAACAGATCACGAACATGGTGTTGATCTTGCCTTTCAGTAAACGTTCAAGAGGGACAAAGAGAAGAGAAAAAAAGGTGAAATTCTCCAATTGCAAACCCCAAAATGGCAAGCGGCTTCGACCGATTCTGCCGCATCTGCTTTCATTCTTCTGTCTCATTTTTATTTTTACATTTTTCTCTTTTATATTTGCATGCCTCAAAAACATTCGAAACGGATATACTACCGTGCAATCTAAGGCCTACTTTTTGATTAATTTAACCCGCTCAATGTTTTCTATAAAATCGGACAGATATGTGAATAATTATCCGCTTCTCTTTGTGGCTGTTTTCGTGGTTTTGTCTCCGTGAGCATCGATACTAATGTTCCCAAATAAATCTAAAAAGACAAACATTTTACCAGGGAGTGTTTTCTTTTTGTTTTTACTTCTTCGACTTGATTAAAGTATTGTGAGCCCCATTAATGACCCATCAATTAGGGGATATATTCTGTTGTCAGTATAGCAACAATGTTCTGGTTTCCATCTCATTTCGCTAAAAGCTTAGCTGACGCCCAGCAGTTTAATATGTATGAACTGGACTAGTGAAAAAAAACTTTACTGCTTTTCCACTCCCCAGCACGACACAGTTTTCGTATTTTACCTTTTTTATACTATATGCACTCAATTAAATTGATAATACTGCTAGCGACTGGCTCATTCGCCTGTCGAGTCTAATAAATATTTTATAAGCTCCAGAAAGACGTCTGTCAGGAAATGTTTGAGAAGAATAAAGAAACAAGATATCTCCACTACCCCCCCCCCCCCCCCCCAAATTTCAGCCGAGGGTTCGGTTTTTGTTAGATCTCGTTTATTCATTTACATACAAATTTCTATTCACTTTCAGAGAAAAACCTATTGACCGCCTCAAGTTTCCTTCAATATATGCTTGCAAAAGTACTTTTTTTCCACCCCCTTCCTTCTTTTTTTTTTTCGATAGTCAAGGTTGGTTTTAGGAGTTGTTTTAGACTAAGACATTCAGTTATTTAAGTTTCTTTTTGTGTATCTGTGTGTGGGGGCGTAATTGTACCAGCAGTTTTTAGATTAATTTACCGTTTTTGTTGTCGTGCAGGGATGGGCAAAATACATGAAAATATGTATAGAAATAGAAACACAAAATACTTCGTCAAAAAATGTATGTAATTACAAATCTAATTACAATTCCAAAAGAAGCATTTAAGTACAAGATACAAATACAACCAAATGTATTTAGTCTCCTCCAAATACTTTTCTAAATACATTCCTCAAAATTTGCGTCAGCGACTTCAGGGCACCTGCAACGTGTTTCTGGGTATCTCATTTTAAATTTGCATCGCACACTCGAAAGTTAGTGTGCGAGGCTCTAGTAACGTAATAGAAATATAATCACAGAAAAATGTAATCAGCTTGGCCATAATAGGTGAAAAAAGTACAGAGCTTCAAGTAGCTTTTTTTGTCGATTACATTTTGGTATAGACCAACAAAGAACCGAGACGACCAAGACGCGCAGCACAAGCTAGAGATTTTTTTATTGTTGCAACTCGCATCAGTTACGAAAATCTGGACGACCCGCGCATTTAGAATGTTCCAGGCAAAAACATGGATAGAAATCAGGCTGGAAAGCATCACAAGTTGTCACAGGCACTTATTTAGCCAGTCTGCCTGTGAACGTCGATTTCGTCACTATTCTTGCCCTGAACTAGCACCGCAATCACAAAGTCACTAAACGCTTGTGCTTGATTGAGAGACACTGCATTCGCTACAGAACGTAGTTTTCTTCCTGCTCTGGACAGTGACTTTAAAATGAAGCCGGAGGAGAAAAAAAAAAGCCCCATGGCTGAATAAAGGATGGAGACTATATCTTACAACCACATGCATAAAAAAAAGATGTATTTTCGCCCACAAAATTATATTTAATTACAATTGTATTTGAAATACCCACGTTTTAGTATTTAAATGCACACGTGAAATACATTGCCCAATTTGTAATTAAATACAAATGCAAAATGCACAAAGTATTTGAAATACATATTTCAAATACTTGTATTTGAAATATTGCCCATCCCTGTTGTCGTGCAAGGTGTAACTGAATCCTGGTCGCAAAAAAAAAAGTTCACAAATAGGCGTAGAAAAAATGGGGCCCGCAAAAACACATTGTCCCTTTTGTAGCAATCTAACGGGCGTGTGTCTTTCTGGTGTGTTTGCGGTTCGCAGGCATGCCTGCCCCCTTCACCAGGTATGGCCTGGAGAAGGTTAAGGGGGAAGGCAACCCGTAGCGCGACAAAAACACAAAATTTGTCCTGTGGACAAAGCAGAATCTGCTTTCCTCGTTATATTCGACGTGTCCGTGAATA
Organism: Ixodes scapularis; assembly: GCF_016920785.2. Classification (NCBI taxonomy): domain Eukaryota; kingdom Metazoa; phylum Arthropoda; class Arachnida; order Ixodida; family Ixodidae; genus Ixodes; species Ixodes scapularis. Next base: position 30,349,100 of record NW_024609857.1, read on the forward strand.
GAAGTTGTTGTTTGTTTGCCAAATAAGGTGATATTTTTTCCTCGTGAAAAATGGCCCCACCAGCGGCGACGCATCTGTGTGCTTCGTTCGCTTCTCCGCCGAAGCAGACGATCGGCCCGTTTCCACAGCAAGCCCGGCGTCTCCTTTCCCTCTGATTGGTCGACCCTAGGGCCCGGGCCGCCCGAACGTCACAAAGACCATCCACTTACGCGACCCCACAGACCGTTCCACCCCGATACTGAGGGCCCATGCGAAAGCTACCTGCTTCATCAAAACCAACCGACGGTCAGCCAGAACGTCACGTGACCTCTACGCGCGTTCGTATATATATCCTCGAGCGAAAAGCGCCATCGGGTGGCGGAAAGACCGACGGTCGATTGGATCCCCCAGTCGCGGAGGTTCCGCTCCGCTGTCGACTCGCGGAGTCATGGGACAGAGAACGTTCCCCTCGCTGGCGATGTTTGCCTCGTATCCGGGCGTTTGATTTGCGGCCCTCGGGGTCGGTAGTGTGGCCGCATCGGGCACGTTCCGTGTCCAAAAACAGGGACCCCTGGACGTGCTACGTGCTACGTGCTCATGCTACGTGGAGTCCATCCTTTCCCTTTTTTTTCCGTCTCCGCCCAAGAGAGGAACCCCAAAATAGAAAACTTCCCTCTACACGGCGGGACGATCTATTGTTTTCGTTCAAAGTTTGTACGCGGGTCCCTTTTCTGCGCCGCGTTTTCAGCGGCCGCGAAGCTATACTCCACTCCCTGGCGGTCGAGCCCATTCTGAAGACCGCCAGCGGGCATGAATTTTTAGTGGCGCAGTTTGTTGGAAACATTAGCCCTCTTTCTTTTTTCTTTTTCTTTCTTAGTTTGGGTAGCCGGCGCTTGAATGAACTGACCCTAAAGCAGCAGTCAGACTATTGGTACGTCACACAAAAGACGGCCTGCAAACACTGTCTGAGGCCTGCTCATTCCTTGTATAAGGGTCACGTTCATTGGTCATACGAAGCACTGTCTGCAGGCATGCTTGAAGTATACATCTGTGGGAAGTAAACGCGCTTTGAACGTGCTGGAGACGTGCCGGCCGAAGATTCTGTCATCCTTCCTGCAGCCAACACCGTGTTTTTTTTAAATATAAAACCACCGACTTAATAAAAAAAAAAAAAACATACACTAATTCTTTTAAAGCCTTTGAAGACAAATTTGTTTTTGTTTTTACTTGGCGTTTTAACTTTTACTTGTTTCAATTATTCCTTTATAAATAAAAAAAAAAAAAGATTGACAATATTATCAACATTACGGAACCTGCTATAGTTTCAGGCTTACAATGGCTACTTCAATAAATATTTAGTCAACATTTCGTTGTTCTTTTTTTTTTTTTTTTGGGGGGGGGGGGGGGGGGGGATGGGGGGCATTTTTTTTTTAGATTTGTTGAGTTTGTTCCTACTCCCTGATGTGAAACCTTGTAATTTCAATTATCAGCCCCTGAAGAGCGGCGCAAAATGGGTCAAAAGGAAACGCGGGTGCAAACGACACCATTTTACGCTTACATTATTTGTTTCTTATACCAGGGATCTGATGATATGTTTCAAACTTGGTCAAGGAGATACCTTGGCTTAATTTCATTATTGGAGTCACTAACGCGTGTCAGGGCGAAGCAATCTAAAAACAGTACGCTCTTTGTGTAGGGAGCGATCAAAATTTGCTTCTTTTGGCAAAAACAAACAAACAAACATTTGTTTAAACATATGTAGCTCAGAACGCGACAATGTCTTGCCTTAAAAGACGTGCACCAAAACTACTGATTCACATGGTCCGTCCTCGGCCATAGTATTTCCAGTCATTCTCTAAGCAGAGTTGAACGTACAGTTGAAAAAATGAGAAAATTTATATATTTCCGAGATTTCGTAAGGATTACCTTTAGAAGTGTATAGCAACAACGTCGCTCCATTCGAACTACTTCCAAAGCTTTCGGCGTGCTAAATGGCTCGCTGCAAATACATGCCCGAAAACTCGTAGAATGTAAAAGCAGGTGCTTTACAAAATGTTGCATTTTTTTTCCAGGCTAAAGATTACATTAACATAAGACGTCGATTGCCTAAAAAGCGTGCTTCGCTAAACAAACAAAAGATGACTGAAAGAAATAACAAAGAGGCACGCAGGCGAGCGCGCGCACTTTCAACATCTTGAGCATCCGAGGCCGAAGAAAAAAACATGTCTGCGTGTCGTCCCGCTTTTCTTTTTTTTTTTTTTTCTTTTTTTTTTTTCATGTGACTAGAATATTGAAGATATTAAAATATTCTCTTTTTTGTTCACGGGGAAGTCTACCGCCCTATTCCCACCGCCGGCAGTTGAACCGCGTTTGCGGTTGTGAACGCGATTGCTTAAAGATACAATTCAATTTTACGCGCTTTTGATGACGCAAACGAGCGAATCCGCTTCGCGTTTGCGAATCGAAAGCCAGTGGGATTGCACCTTAACTGTTGCGAAAGCCGAGATAGGCTGCGGTTATTTTTTTTTTCACTTGTTTCCGAATGTAACCTGCATCGCTTCGTTTGATTTAGAGCCCTGTACACATCTTCGTCCTACGGCACAAGTTTGTTCGTCTCTGGGGCTCAGTGCGCCAGAGTAACATTTCATCGCAACACAATTACGACCGGCGCGACCTTTGTGTCACGGTAGAGTTACAATCCCGCTGACGTTGTTTGCACGGTAAATCACTCGCTGCTGGAAGTATACATAATCCAGAAAGGAAAACGCGAAGTATTCAAAGGAAAGAAATGAAAAAATAAACGATACATATACTAGGATATGACGTCACTTGTCTTTTTTTTTTTTTTTTTTTTTTTGCTTTATGGTATATCACACGAATTGACTTCTTGAGTGAACACGAGTCGAAGGTTTCGAATTCTGACAACTTGTCCCAAAGGGCGCTCTCGACCCCGAGTTTGGAGTATAAAAAAAAATGGGTAAAAGTGAGTGGAAGTTGCCACCCTGCGAAGAGGTGTAAAAGCGTTTATTTCCGGCAATATGAAAACCGTCTACCAGCTCTATCGTTCTTCAGGCCGCTTCAGTTCGATATATATATTTTTTAAAGATATTACTGATTTTAGTGTTTTTGTGACTATCTCTGTGGGGACAATTCCTACCACGGAGCGTCCCCACCCCTCCTTCACTCCTCCCCCCCTCGGGGGCTCGAAGTTTTCGTTCCCGCCAAGTGAGCTGGGAAAAATACTCGAGAGCGATGCCGCGTCGTAATACCCGTGGAATCTCGCATGAAAAATGGTCGGCGTCTTTTTTTTTTTTTTTTTTTTTTTCACGTCATGCTTTTTAGTTGTTTAGTAGTAGTACTTTTTTTTTTGTGAGACAATGTGAAGAAGTTCGCGCATTCGGTAGATTGTTTTTAAAGGAGCTGTGCAACGATTTTAACGTTGAAAGAATTTGCATTTTCTGCTTTTGATATTGTTCACTGTGTCACAAATGGCAGAAAACACACCTCCTTTCATCGAAATGTTGCGAGTCCGCCGCGTAATAGCGAGGTAAAACTTGGAATATTTTCCGACCTGCAGCCACGAGCGGCGACCATGAGAAACAAGCGGCGTGACGTCACTTGGGTAGTTGTAAGAAAGATAGCAAGTTGTGCGAATACCTGCTCGATGAAAGGTAACTTTTTTTATAAATCTTGTCGTTCCAACATATATATAAATGCGTCAAAATCCTGGTATCATCGACAAAACTTTTATTATACGGAGTTTTAGTGGCGCCATCTATCCTAGGTCCACAAAACCGCGAACAGCCGCCAGAAGCCGGAGGGGGAGGGGGACAGCGCCGGACGGGCAAGGACGGGTGGTCACGCCGTCGCGAGCGGATGAGTTCTCGCTGCTCGCTGATGGCTCTAAAGAGAGAACTTTTCCGGAACTCCGCGCCTACTCAAGTGACGTCACTGTGCACGTGACCCGGAAGACGCTGCACGAGTTGAGAGGTGGCGAAAACCTGGATCTTTTTCATTTTTTTTTAAATAAAAACTAGGGTATCCAGGCAAAATCTGTTTTCTTTAGTTCACTGCAGAAGTGTCAGGCATCAACTTCCACAATTATTTAAGCAAAGCCCTGAAATTGTTGCACAGCTCTTTTAACGGCGTAGTTGTTTGGTGTTTGATTCGCCCTCCTGTTACTTTAGTGCGCAGGCTTTCTCTTTCCTTGTCGCTCAATGAAAGGGTAGTGACAGAGACTTTAGCCGGGGTTACACCGCCCATGCCTCATACAAAAGACAGTCTGCAAACAGATGCGAATGCATCTGTTTGCAGATTGCCTTTTCTCTTCGAAGCACGAATCTCGCACCGCGAGATTCGTGCTTCGAATGCTGCATGGCAACGAGTCCGGGGAGAAACTTGGCGGGTGGCAATCGAAACACGGATATCGCGGTGACTCATGTCTGCGTACTGATGTTTTTTTTCGTAACGTCGTGACGGTTTGTCTATTTCCTGAAAATAGCAACGACTGATGTATTTTCGGTATTTCTTGGTTCGACTAGCGATCAACGGTTCTTCTTTATTTCTTTTTTTTTTTACGTATACTACACTAACATGGCTGTATGACCCGATTAGGGCTGTGGCTTTGAAGCACCACATGAATTAATGAGGAAGGAATTGCAACCTGAAAAGTAACGCCCGACTTTTGGGTTTATGCAAGGAATTTCTTCTGAGCCTCAGCATGGAGTAGCGTCTTTATCGCTCTTTGAGCGAGTAATGACTCACGGCAGCTAATTAATCTTCTTTTTAAGTGTACGTATCTGCGCTGAAAGCCCTTCTTGGTCTGCATCAGAGCATTGTAGTGAATACAAGCAACACCCTCGAATCTCCTAGCATGCACAATAAGCCGAAATAAAACATCAATTTATTGTAAATGTTTGTTTTTTTCCTTATGGTTACATTAATTTGCTTCTTGAAACGCCCGGTTGGGGTTTTCAATTATTAATACATGAAAGAACGATAAATGGAGGTGAATGTGTAAAAAATAAATATGTGAAAACAAGTGTTGCCAAAACGGAACGCAATAATGCATTAACGTTGAATTTGAGGATTATATCAGGACCTAATGGCTCAAATTAAATTTAGTTTTAAACTTAATGTAACAAAAACAATTTTTATGTTTTGTTCATTTTGGCTAATTTTCTCATTTGTACCGTTAAGTCACGGCTATGTGTCTGAATTATCGAGTCATAACAACACTTGAGTTTGAAGAACCCGAAATTGAAATTAATATTTTTTTTTTACCAAGAAAAAGCATGTTACAATATTTTGCGACTACTACTCTATCACTATTTAGTTATGGCACAAAAAACCAACTGGCGGGAGATATGTGTATGATGTGGGAGGCGGTGGCGATGAATCTTTAAGAACGTTGCTCATCGTGTCGAGCCTTAATTGTAAATTTTTTGTTTAAGTGTTGCAAATATTTTTCGACGTGTCTCACACAGAGCATGACAAGCTGTACATCAGTGCTAAGGATTTTAAAAAAATAGTTGCGAAATATCTTATTCAGAAAAGCGACCCTCTCTTCCCCGGCTCTACTTGAATCAACCCTTAAAAAGAACCTCACATATTCCGTTCCTAAGAAAACCGAAAATGCATCTCCACAAAAGCACGCTTCGAGCAAGATTGACCAGGTGCGACTGTCACATGGACTCCGTTTTTCAGTTGGGATGCAGGTCGCATACGGATGGGATTGCTTTGGCGTAAAAATAAAACAAAAACCGTCTTCTACGTACGCGAAACAAAAGCGCTCGTGAATGATACACAGGCTAGAAGGATTCAATCAGTCCTGTGGACAAAAACCTTCGGCATATTGAATAGAGTCTGTACAAGCCTGCGACGTGCAAATACGAAAACTCGGGAGAGAAACTGCAACATACTGCAAATCAAAAAGGAAAAGCAACAAACTCCTAATAAGTGTACGGTGAGAGAGGGAAGCGTACACCCGGCCAAATACACATGGAGATGCAATTTCGATGGTAACATGAAATTAACGAGAGCTGTTTAGAAAGAAACGGCTACCTTACAGCAAAACGTGGCTTCCGAGGTGCGGTATATTATTATTTATTTTATGGTGAAGCTGAAAGCCGTAGGCAGCTAAATCAACTCTTCCGAACAAAACTTGCGAACGAAGCACACCTTCGTCTTATTTAACCGCAGCCGTACCCCCATTATTAATACGTGCGCGTGATATTTCCGTTCGAAACAAGAATGAAAATGTTTTATCGCGCTGAACTTAAAGGTCAAATAAGAAAGTGAACCTTTTCCCTCCGCTAAAGGCGCCAACTGATTTCTCAATATTCCATTTCCTCTCCTTCAACCTCTCCGAATCGTTCGACCCGAATTCCATTTGAATCAATCCTTTTTTCCAGCCGCCGCGGTTAGATCACATTCCACGGCGAGTTAACAAAGCGCAGGTCGCGCTTTGTTCACTCGCTTTGAAGCCAGACATTCCGCATAAATCGAAGCGAGCCAGGCACAAACCGACACGACTGCGAACTGGCCGGCGGGTGGCTGCACTCCTCCGCACTAAGCTGCATTAGTGCTCCTTTCAGATCCCACACCTCAATTCATCGGGTCTAACTTCCCACTTGCCTCTATAGCGGCAGACGGGAACCGAAGCGACTAATTATTGACCGTCCAAGTCACCCCCGTCGCGTCCCAATTGCCTTGCGGCGGGCACTTAGGACGAGGCTGACGCTCTCTGTCGTAAGGCGCATGAAAACAGAACAGAAAAGATGTTCCACGACTCCCACTCTTCATCGCTGAATGGATGGATGAAAGCAGACGGTCGGTTTCTTTGAATCGGCCGGTAGCTCGCGCCCCCTGGCCAGTGCTTTTAATTCAGGCAGTTAAGTTAAACCAAACAAAACAAAAAACGACGTATTAAACGTTTAAGTAACACTTCTCAAAACTACCAATTGTGCGACAAAAACAGAGCAACCACACGTACTGCTCCAACACGCGAAAAAAGAATAAAAAAACAAATTCCCCCCTTAAGTTTTGCTGTTTGTCAAATGCCCTTAGCTTGGTCATCTGAACCTTCTTGCAAAGTCTATTTTTTACCTCGCGGTTCTCAAAGCTTACTATATTTATTAAATAAGTGTCGCCTTCGGCAAGTGCCGGGCGATGTCCCATGCGATAAACCGTCAAGTGTTCAGTCCTCTACTCTTCATACAAACTGTTTCTTAAATGATTGCCGTCACTCTTAAACGTAGCTTATTTACTAGACCTAGGAAGGAAGGAAGGCGCTCAAATTACTCGAGAGCGTCAAACTAACTCAGTGTTATATTGAGAGGTCAAAGGCCTATTCAAAAGGTCCAAACGCCGGCAAAAAAAAAGCAAAAGATTAAAAAAAAAAAAAGCATTGCCTGCTGCGTTTGGCCTTGTCTCGACAGACTGGCATCAACATCCCGCACTGTTCCCGTCGTCTAAAGCAGGGGTCTTCGAACCTCTTGGCTAACGGGCCGGATTAGGAATATGTTTCAGTCTTGAAAGCCGGGGGAAAAACTAATTCTAAAAAAAGGAAAAAGTAATAAATAAACCTAGATAAGCCTTTGAACACAGGAATGAATGTTATAGTAAGTACTAAAAAAACAACCTGAGGTGGATGAATTAATATACTTCAATCTCAAATTTAATATTTAGCTAATTATCACATTACAAAACAATGGTGACCAAGTCAACGCCTATATCAAAGGGCATGGAAACTGGCACACTCGCGCAGTGTAAAAAACTAATGAGAATAATAAAACTATTGCTGATATTACGTACCTAGTAAGAGTGATCGTTGTCTTAAATTAAGAGAGTACCGCGCTATGACAAGCATGTTTCTTATTAGCAGCGGTTCTGTCTGTCTATGCTGGAAAAAGCGGTGGAGAAACTGCATCGTGACGCCGCCGGTGGGAGGAGCCTAATCTCCATCGCCAACCAACTATACTTCGTTTCAGCTTCGGTCCGAGCGCGGCCGATGTTATGAGCCGAAGGGCCAATCAAACAGCGAAAGAGGCCCAACGTCACGGCGTGCTCTCTGCAGTTGATAGGACCAGCCGGTATTCGCCGCCTCTCTGTGCGTGCTCCTCCGCCAGCTAGCCTTATCAAGCGCAGAGAGCACGCCGTGACGCTGCGCTTTTTGCGGTGTTGGATTGGCCCTTCGGCTCATAACATCGGCCGCGCTCGGACCGAAGCTGAAACGAAGTATACATCGAAAGAGAACTGCACCGTGACGTGTCCGGTGACGTCGCCGAACAGTGGCGATTGTATTGAAACTACATCGTTTTTTTTTCTTCCTCTACAGAGATGTTCGGAGAATCGTCAAACCCCTCAGTGAAGGGTTCTAGAGAGCAATACTCTTAAGCATCCGAAACATATAGCGCAGGGTAATTTAATTAAACTATTTTTGTTGAAATTCGTCGCATGAAATATTTAGTTCACTTAAGTTACACAAAACCTATTATCATTAGCTGCAGCCCTTTACGTTGCGTAGAGAGGAAGTCATGGCCGACAACACGAAGAAGCGGAAGTAAAGTCCTCGCGTGTCGGTCCACCAGATTAGCTTTCCAAACGACTTTTTGACGGGAGACCAAGTTTTAGTGAGGGTCTCCACTGACAGTCCTCTGACCAAGCCTGAGCGGGACGAGTTCTGGGAAAGAATTTTGGACGAGCCGAACGCCCAAGACCCGTCCATCAAAACTAGAAGGGCCACTGGACTAGAAGGGCCACTGGAATACTCGTGTGTGCCAGGCCCGAGCACGCGATTTGGATATAGCGTGCGCTGCTCGGCCGTGTATCACTACTGCGTGGTGCACGTTCAAACTCAAGGCTAGCAGTCGAACTGCACTGGCTAAATTGCATATCTACAGTGGGTAACAATGTCGCCATGTTCAGGCAGACTAATACCCGTGCCACACGGGCAACTCGGATGCCGTTTACAACGAATGACATTTGAACGATCGGCCAATCAGCGCGCGACACTCAGAGCGTGGGGCGTTCCACGCGCGACAGATCGCGAGCCGATTCGTTAATCGCATGAATGTCATTCGTTGTAAATGGCATTCGACTTGCCCGTGTGGCACGGGTATAACCTCCTGCTGTATAAACAACTAATGGAAAATTTGTCTTATTGACTCTGTTTGACTGCGTTAGTGCAACTTCTCTTGTGCTGCACGAGAACGAAAAAATGTTCTTTCGGGGTTAGATTTTTGGTGAAGTAGGAAGCAAAAAAGAGAAGAAAATGTTTCCCTCAAGCGGGGTTCGTAGTACAAGAAGAGGAAAAAGAAAATCAGTTGTTAGTACCAGGGTGTGTATGGTATTTTCTTTATGTGTAAGTTTATTCTACTTCAGCTGGCCTTACCTGAAGTAGTCGCTTTAAAATAACGTATATATATATATATATATCCCTGGAAGTATGAACCAACTAGCTCAACTTAAGCCTGTTACCGTTGCTTGGCTTCTCGCTCAGTCAAATCGCGTATATGGGTTGCACTCAAATGAAGACACAATCGTGTTGAGTCGTGTAAGAGTACTTAGAATATTTATCGATCACGCCGCTGAACTTGCATCGCTCGAAGAGCTTCCTTTTTGTGAGCGCCTTCTCTGTTTGAGTTTGCTGGGAAACACAGCCACTTCGATCCGAGGCAATCGATGATAGCGTTGGTAACATCAACAAGTACGCGACTCACAGAGCACTGATGAACACCAATATGTTTTAAGTTCGCTGGAAACACAGCCACTTCGATCCGAGGCAATCGATGATAGCGTTGGTGATATCAACAAGTACGCGACTCACAGAGCACTGATGAACACCAATGTGTTCGTCGCTCCCGACGGTTCCCTGGAAGCCGCCAGCGGCGTAGAAGCGTAAAGCTGCGAGGACTTGTTGTTCGACCGTCAGCACACGGGGCCCTTCGCGAAGCCGCTGAAGCTTTCCGCGAAGCTGGTCGCACAGCCAGTGGGTCACCCCTTTGGTCAGCCGGCATTCGCCCACAAACCTTGCATCGCTCGTCTCGAAAGCATCCCGGTGATCTCTAAAAACTCGATCCGCTGGCGAAGCCAACAGTAGACATGCATATGTTAGGATCGCCGTCTTTTGCGATGCAGACCGATCTCCGGCTTCGTCTCGACCACTCAGTTAACTGCATCGTCAAAGTGCATCGTGACGACATTTTAACGTCACCGCCAACTCCATAATTTTACGAGCGTAGCTCGAACTGCATAGGGAAAAACTACATTTCAACGTCATGTCACGTGACCCGAGAGAATAGCCAATCAGTGCCCGATGCAGTTTTCTACATCATTTAGTTTGCGTTCCAGCATAGATACTGATGGAACCGGTAGCAGCCGCTAGCAGCGGATCTGATGGAAGCGGTTTGCGGGTCGGGCTTCATTAGAAGGACGGCGGCGACCCGCGAGCATGGCTTTGAAGTCCCCTGGTCTACAGCTTAGACGCTGGCCTGGACGCTTGTTGACGTGGGTGGGGACGCAACGTGGAAGTCGTATAAAGCGGCACCGGCTCGACGTATCTGTAGTCGACAAGATTGTTAATCACAGCTTCATTGACGAACCAATTACCGGACCCCCCCTCCCCGACTCTTCAGTAATCGACTCCAGTGGGGCGTCACAGTTCGGCCTGCGAAGGTTGCCGACGGCACTGTTAATTGGTCGCATTAGCTAAGCCTCGCTGCGTGCACGCCGGGGCGTTGTTGCTACCGACGCAATGAGATAAAGTGCATTCCGCCAGTAAGAGGGTCGCTCAGCGAAACGGGCCTCATCTTTCGTGTCTATAAATAGACCCCGACAGCTTAAGAACTTGCCATGGCGGGGCTTAAAAGGATTGTGCTGCGATATCCGAAAGTTACCATGTATTTTGCGCTGGTCACGTAGAAAGGGCCTAAACACGCTCATATATGATGATATTCGTGAAATCAATTCCGTCCATTACTACGAAACTTCACGCCAAATTTCGCAAGTATGCTTGGCTGGTCGTGTCGTGACGTCATTTCAGGCATGGTAACGTCAGGGTCGCGGGCGTTGACTTATTCCCGGTTTTGACCAACGTATTTGATGGTGCGTACAAAGACCACAGTCGAAGAATTCGGCTTCTTTCAATAGTGTAAATGTTGTAATTCTTAGAACGCGGTTATGTTACCGAGACAGCAGTCAAAAGTTGAGGTGGCTCTCACTGTCTGCTGTTACGTCAGAGCTTCCGCTGATGCAAGCGAAAACGCTGTGCGTTTTGAAGGTGCGATCTGAACAGTCGGGCTCTGTCTAAAGTTGAATTATTTGTGCTGCGGGGGATTAAAAATCCGAATATTGGCAGGATGGTATTCCTAGGAGCAATGAAAATATTATTTAATCGTTTCTCCAAAAGAAAATTTTACCGGACAATCCCTTTAATGTATTCATACTTCCCGGATGACGTCACGACACTGCAGTGCAACTGCTGTTAACATAGCGCTTGCTCAGTTGCTCCGCCTCACCCCAAACTGGTTTCTGCACACACGGCGTGGGCAAACGTCTGATTCTTTGTAAACAGTGTGTTTGTGTGTATAGACTCGGGGAGTAAATGGTAAGCAGTGATCTCTTCAGCCGGGGTCACACCGCATATACTTCATACAAAAGACAGTCTGCATACAGATTCGAACGTTGATCATAGCTAGATCCGTGCTTCGAATGCCGCGTGGCAATGAGTTCAGGGAGAAACTTTGCAGGCGGCATTCGAACCGCGACTACTGCGGTGACTCGTGTTTGCACACTGCATTTTGAATTATGTGTGAGCAGTGTCACCCCCGCTTTACAAATATGTTAGATCTCCCTTTCTTTCTAATGCGAACGCATAGAGCGGAGCCGGCGGCGTCTGTAACCGATATAAAAAACGCGAAAGAAATGTTATTCTCGCACTGGCTGAGCAAAACGGATCCTAGATAGCCATTGACGGCCGCTTCACGAAAGCGCGCGCCAGGCCGCCGCACTCGTGTTTGGCGTTGCTGGAGGGTGGTGGGGGCTGCGGCCGCTTCTGCCGCTCTCATCGCCGAGGAACATGGCGGCGCCTGAGGCATCTATATCGTCGGCGGCCGCAACCTCGGCAGTAGCAAAACGTGGCCATTCACGCCAGTACACTGCAGACGAACTAAGGGAGCGGAAGAACGACGTTCATGCTTTCGCATTCACAACTCATAAGAAGTGCTGAGGTGTCCTCGGAATTTTATGTAGATCTCTCTGACTTTGTGTACACTACTATAACTTTGTTCAACCTTAAGCTGAGACTGCAGCCAAAGCTACGAGCGCAAACTAGACTGCGCTCCTGGCTTTGAGACGTGCATTTCTAGCGCGAGCGCTCGTTCTGCGATAGGACGCTTCAAAGCAGCGACCATGAGCTGTCGCGCTCGTGGCATTGGCTACAGTCTCAGCTTAAGGTTGAACAAAGTTATAGTAGTGTACACAAAGTCAGAGAGGGTGAGTGAATTATAGATAATCCGTAATAAGGACCGCACGAGAGCATTAATTGTCCCTATGTGGATACTGCACCGCAGAGCTGTTTGGTCAATGGGAGGAGCGGGCAGAGTCAGGGCGTGCACGAAACGTAGATAGAAGGCTTGACATGCTCTCTTGGCCAACCAGAAGCCGAAAAGAATCCTCTATGGTGGTAGCGAGAAACTCTTTTAATAAGTGCATAAGAGTTAAATGGAGTAACTCTTCATGGTTGAAAACATGGTGCACGTGATGTTTCGACTATGATCATGCAAAAAGATGTAAGAATCGAACGTGCCGCTTCTGTTTGGCCCGGACGAAGTCTGACCACACGGACGGCAGATTCCCGGCCCTAGGTGCCTCGCGTACGGATTCCGTCGACTGTTCTGCTAGTCGCGCACGCTTTTTCTATCTTTTATGTCTTTAGATATCTTCCACCATGATTTTGTATTACGGTAATCCAAACATCACGTGCGCCATATTTTCAGCCACCGAGAGTTATTCCGACGCACTTAATAATTTTGTTTTATCGCGACCACCGCCAAGATGTTATTCTTGGCTTCTGGTTGGCAGCATTCGAATTTGAGAAGACGGCCTGGAACACGCCCAGCCAACACCACCTAGACAGATGGCCTTCGCATGGTCTCCTCTCCCTCCACGAAACACCACCAGAGTCGGATCGCGCTAACTCTGCTATTGGGCTCGAGTCCCACCTTCGACGCGCTCATTGGACACGAGCCCCAGTCGAACACTGACACAGCACTCGTGACCAGTATCACGCTTCGATCGATCTGAGTGTGATGACGCGTGTGGAGGCCTTCCTCTAGGTGTTGTTGGCACAGCCCTCTTTCGGCCGATGGCGCCTCCTCATTGGCCTCCTATATTTCCCAATGAATGACCAAACTCTCTCCATATGAGGCTCTGCCGCACCGTGATGCATTCACTGTTCTTTTATCTCTGATCAGTTTAACCAATCCTTATGCTCCAATGGCCGTGCACCTTCAGTCGCAGAAAGGTGTTAAGTCGTGTTGCCACCGAAACCAAAAGACTATATACACAGTTCAATAACGATCTTGCTTCTCGCTGGTTGAACGGATTGAGGGAAGACCAATAACTAGTGTTCATATTCCGTCGCAGGAAAGTATACATTCAGGGGCTTTTGAGAGTGTGCCGTCAGGTCGGCTGTAGAGGTCCTCAATATGTCTCTCGAAGGGGCAGCAAAGTTGCGCATTTCACTCCCCCCCCCCCCCCCCCCCCCCCCCGCCGCTGCGCTGCTATTCGCCGAGATCGCTCACGTGAGGAGCAAAGCATTCAGCGCCGTGCAGGAAAGCCACCGCTACCGTCGCTCCGCCGACGTTGCACGCGCACCGGCGTACGTTCCCCTGGTTCCGCCTCTTTCTCCTGCTTTTATATTTTCCCTGGACGGCGGCGCGCGCGGCTCTACGATTCGCCGAATTTCATCCCGTGACGAGCCACGCATCCAGGGCCGTGCAGCAGCCAAGCCGCCGCTACGGCCACCCGCCGAGGCTGAATGCCCAACTTTGCAACCGCAAGTAGCTGTATATAAAGTAACTCTCGTCGGCTACCGTGCCCTGCGTTCGCTCAAAAGTATTAAAATCGGTTTACGACTAAGGGATATGTAGACCTCTTTGTGGCGCTCACCGTTAACTCATAAAAAAAAATAAAAATAAAAAGGTGTGCATTCACTGAGACGTTCAGCTATTTTTCGAGCGTTCCAAATGTATTTTGCTTCTGCCAAGATACAAAAAAAAGTTTAAGAACATGAATTCTAACGTGTAGACAAAACTAAACGTCTAATCACCATAAAGAGACCAGACGCCAGCTCTTTTCTTATCGGCAAAGTGTTTATAGAGAGTTTTAGTAGATCGTTCCCCTGACTCCGATAACGATACCCGATACTCCGCCACCGCCTCCCTTGCGCATGCATAGTCCCGTTATCGGGGCTATCGGAGGTATCGGAACGATCTACTAAAACTCTCTAATATGTAGGAGCAGCCTCAATAAATACAAACTTGAATTTAAATAATTGTCTCACTTCCAAAATTATTGAAGAACACCAACGTAAGTTTAGATATTATTACAAATGCATATTATAGGTGAGAAATATCTCAACGCGTTTGTTAGGAATCAGGTTTGATAATAGAGAGTTTTAGTAGATCGTTCCCATGACTCCGATAACGATACCCCATACTCCGCCACCGCCTCCCTTGAGCATGCATAATATCGTTATCGGGGCTATCAGAGGTATCGGAACGATCTACTAAAACTCTCTATTAAGAGGTTAACCCATCGTGGATGAACTTTTTTATACATACTTTATTTACATATTTAGTAGATAAAATTGTGTATCAAATTTATTTCAATGCGTGTTTTATTGTATTGAATGTATTCCCTGTTTGGCTGAGCGTATTACTTATATTTCATAAAATATTTCCTGATGAATTCGCAATATTCTGTACAATCCTTTCATCTTTTGTGCGATCATATCAGCTATTGTCTGAGTGAATTGTGTATTTGATTGTACATATTTATTCAACATTACATAGGAATTATCATATTGTCCATCGCATCTCCACATTTATTTGTCAGTAACCGGTCTGTACAATTAAAAGTACGTTTTCGTTCCATGAAATTAACATACATCAAGTTCAAAAAAAATTAGCAATCGCTTTAAAGCACGCAAGTCGATTTTCTCTTTTAATCGTTTCAATACGATTTTTGCAGGAGGATAATTTATTTTATATTGCGTTAAGCTTTTATCGGCGCTGCGCGTGTACCCACGTGAGGTCTTCTCCACTCAGTGTCGGAACAGTTTCAAATTCCCAACATTTTGCAAAGCGTAGGCAGAGAAAAGGGCGCGAAGGCATGGAATAAAATTTCGATTTCTATGATCAATGTTCTCTTGCATACGAAACGTCTTTCAGACCCATGCTCGCCCAGCTGTGACTTTGGCAGTATTTTGCACACCTCACACACGGCCAAGGAAGTTTACGTGACCGATGTTACTAGATCACTTCAGCTGTGGAACTGCGCCTGAATTTCGCGGCGGTGGAGCTGCCGCAGCATTTCTCCTTAAAAGCTGGAATTAGGCCAATTTTTCGTCAGACTAGCGTGATCTTCGGGCAAACAGCCCAAATTTTTGTTTCTAACCTCTATAAAGATTATTTGTGGAAACTAGTGAATCAACTATAAATATGCCCCACTCATAAGGCAAGGCTGATAATTAAGAACGTATGAGTCAATAGTAATTAAATAAGAGCTTGTTTTTTCAAGGTGTTTTTGTTGTTAATGCAACATCGAGGAATGTTTAGACAGTTGCAAAGTATATTTCTCTAGAATTACCTCCGCAGCAAAAAAAAAAAAGAAATCCTATTTTTTTTTGTGTGTGTGTGTTTTACCATAGCCTCCTCTATACGGAGAAAGCCTGGCGCGTCGCGTGAAAAGACGGCCGCCGTAAATGGGAAAGGAGGGGCGGAGAAACGGGAGCGGAGAAAACCTTGTCCGCTAGCGCCACAAAAGAGCGAGCGGCCAAACGCAGAAACAATTTTTTTTTTTCTCTTTTCTTGTCGCTATCGTGGAGAGGAGAAACTCAGCGTCCCCCCTTTCCCGTTTCTCCCTGCGCCCTTTCGAATCGCGGCGCCCGTTTCTCCCGGAGTACAAAAACGACTGTGACGAAAACACAAAAACAAGCGTGGTTCGGGGAGCGGCCGCTCATGACCCAAGCGCTCGCTGTCTAGGTCTGCCCTTTCTGCTCTGCGCTACCATATTGGTCACCGTTCGGCGCGCTCCTCCTCTCCTTTTTCCTGCGGCCGCGCGCTCTATGGCTCCGTCGTCGATGTGCCAGGCTTCCTCCGTATAGAGGAGGCTATGGTTTTACATATAAAAATTCTGTGACGTTTTCAACCACAACGGTTGAAGACGTCACAGAACTAATTAAGAAATATCTTAGGTTGTCAAAATGCCGAAAACGTGGGAGGTCTAAAAATGCTAAAAACATAAAACACCGAAACGTCGTGAATTGCCAGATCCTCGTAACTTACCTGTTCGTTTCCTTTCTTTTCCTTTCATTTTTTGTTTTTCTTCAAAACCGCCTAATTTTTTTTTCCTTTTTTACCGCGGATTTCATTCATTCTCTCCGAAAGGCCCACATAGTCCCAAAACACGCTACCACACCTGCCACCTCCTCCCCACTTCCATCCCGACTTCCCTTCAAACGCATTGGGAAACGCATTCCCCGTGGAATTGGTCGATTTCCAGTCGGGCGGTTCGAACTGCGCCTCTTTAATTCGAATGTATGACTCTCTGTCACGCGAACTCCCACGTGAGTACGACTCGTGACGCGCGATATTAAAAACAAAAAAAAAATATTAATTAAATTTTAGAGGAGCCTATACGTTAACTGAACTTAGGGATTCCAATTTTTCCTGCGTATACTCCCTACGGATTTGAAGGGCGTATAACGGCACTCCAGATGATTGAATTTTTTTTTCTCCCTCAAACACCGAAGTTATAATGATTAGAAATAATGATTTTGGTCTGACATTTCCCCAACTGACATTTCAATGAAAGCACGTAACTATCATTTCCGCTCGTCGGATATACGTTCGTAACCCCGATGCAGTTAACCAATGAACGTTCAGCACCGCCTCCAGTGTCGCCGGAAGTATATTTTGTGTGGGAGGCCCAAGTTCCTTAATGTCGTGTGTTTCTTTCTCTCCTATTGTTTACGTACTAAATGTTTTGCAGATATTTCAATCTGAGTTTCGTTTGCTATCATGGCCGGGTTCCTTTCTTCTTTCACTACGTCGTATGAGTATCGCCGGGCGTCTGGCGTGACGTGATAAGCGCCTGGCGTCTCCCTACCAAGCAATCTGAACCCCCCCCCCCCCCCGATAATAATACTTAAAAGGGGTGAGCTTTCCCCCCCCCCCCCACACACACACACACACTCCACCCGGTTCCGGCGTTCCTGTTCGCCCGATAAATAATAATGAAGAAACGGCCGAACAGAACCAAAGTTCTAGTGTTACTGGGAAAGTATAATTTTTTGTCTTACGTTTAAAAAAAATTAGGATAGATTTTATTTTTTTATTTGTTATACTAGTGGTAGTCACGTCTGGTGACTTCATTACCTCACGTGACACGTAGGAGGGTAATAGACTTTTTGCAAGAAGTCCGCGCAAACGCGTGTCCGCCATTCCTTCCTCACATGCACTGAGCATTTATTGGACACGAGTGTGACGTCAGAGCTCGGCGTGAACTCGGGATCCAATCGCACGCTTCGTGTCCAAGCAATGGCGGCCGCAAGCGTTGCTCGGTGGACTTCTGGAAAAGGGTCTATTAGGTCAGTGCAGCATACATTCGTCAGAGGGGGTTGTTTGAACCTTGTACACCACGCAGTACAGAAATCGCACAACTCGATCGATGTACTGCCGCAGCGGCGTATCAACGCAGTACCGCGGCTGTTCTCAAGCATAGGCTCCACGCAGTGTACCGGCTTGTGCTATAGGGGTGGCCAGGCTGACCCGGCCTAAGAGCCGCAAACAAAACCACGAAAACTTCCAAGAGCCGCATGGAAGAGGAAAAAAAGAAAAAGGGGAGGGGGACCTTTCACAACAATAAACGAAATTCGAACTATTTTCAATTTATCCGAGTCAAAAGCAGTCCTACTTGTAAGGTTGCAGTAGCACAAGACTACCAAACCGCTACCGGTTTTGATTTAAAACGTGTTCCATTTCTCATTTTGGGGAAGTGCTCCTGTGACCTGGAAGGAGGCGGGTGTGTGTGTGTGTGTGTGGGGGGGGGGGGGGGGGGGGAGAGGGGGGGTAGTGGAGGGAGCCGCGAGCCGCACTTTAACACGCAAAGAGCCGCAGCTTGGCCACCCCTGTGCTATACGTTATTCAGTCCAGCAACTGTGGAGATTGTAGTCAGCGACCGGGTTAATAACCGCTAGGAGGAGATTCAGTTGTCCCGCCTCTAGTGCGGGCTTCCTACCTTTCGACCACGCTTCGGAACGCTGACACCCCCCCCCCCGTTTTATGTATACTTTTTGTTATAAATTTGTTTATGTTACTTTTTGTTTGTGGTTGTTAGAAGACTACCCAATCAATATTTTGCTACGAGTCATGTATATATTTAGTGAAGTCAAAAAAAGCAACTGCTCGAAAACGAAACCTAAACATGTGCTTGGAGACCCACAAAAGAGAGAGTTGCCGGAAGTCACATGGATATCGCTCCCTAAGCTACCAACCCAGTTGTTTTTTTTTTTTTTGTTTTTTTTTTTCGCTTTTTTGTTTGTTAAGCGTGGGAAGCAGACGAAGACGACAAGGGGGACGTGGCTTGAACCGTTATTCGAGCGATTGTTTTGCACTTATATTCCTTCCCCTCGCTGTTCTGTTCTTGAAGATCGCTTGGCTGGTACCACGAACCAGAGCTCCGAAGTAGCGGTCCCACTTCCGTCACAACGTTGGACCGTCGCGTGCCGCCATCTTGTTGTCCAGCCTGCGGTACGTTTCCATATTGAGAATGACGCGTATCACCTACTTCCTGTGATCTGTACAACCATTTTTTTTTTTTGGATTAATGTACTTTCAGCTTTCGAGAAGTCACAAAAAAAAAGTCGGTTCATGTTCTTTTGACGCGATAGCGTTAAGGATCTCGTGTCGCAAAAAAGCCGGCGTCGGTGGCGTTGTAACGACAAAATCCTGATTGGTCGATAGGGTCATGATCACGTCAAAGCCACATGATCTCGTGCGGGAGTTTCAAACAACCTACAAACAACGTTCACGTCAAACGTGTCGCCAAGCGTGGAATCAAAGTGATTAAAAACATGACAGGTAACGCCAATTAAAGGTTGCCGCATATGTCAAATTATTTCACTTTATAAAGTAATTCATTTGTTTCAAAGAAACGTTGTATGAGTTTTAGGCGGGATACAAACCTTCGGTTGCCAGTTAGACACGCTCCTGACTAGACCACGTATGCCGCACTTCCTGTTCGCTGGCAGGAACAGCACGAGAAGCGAATGAGAAGGCGATGCGAACATCAGTTTGAAAGGCACGTGACCATGGAAAAGAGAGTGAGTGCGCCGGAAACCGGCCAAGTGTCGACCGGCGGTTTTCGGTAACAAAAATGCAAATTTTGAGCCGCAATTTCTTTTTTTGGGGGGGGATGATTGGCTTCTTATAGGTCACGTTAAAATAAAAACATCGTCGAGCATAAATACCCCGTCACTGTCCGTTTCAACCCTTGAGCGTGCACGCCCAGCTAAAGCATGGTGGAAAGCAACGGGCGTGTGTGGGAGGCTGAGCGTTCGAAAGAGACTCCCGGTCGTTCTCATTTTGTCAGTGATTACAGTCTTGTTTATCGCGATATGAACGAGGCTCATTACGGTTGGTGTTGTTGCAGCTCGGGTTTTGCCCTCGGCAAAACAATGCACGACGAAATATAGCGCAGCTTGAATTCGTATTGAGAACGCCAGATAAATCGTGAGTGATGTCTCTCAGAAATAAAAGACTTTCCCAAAAAATAGCCAATTTTTAAATAGATAGGTGCATATCGTGTAAACCTTCAAAGCACGTAGAATATTCCAACTTGGTATTCCAGTCGCGCCACGTGTACCTCTTCGTCTCCAATGCAAGACTTCTTTTTTTTTTTTTTTCGTTTAACAACGGACCCATTTAGAGATTCGGGATAACATTGAAAAGGTCCGCAGCGTGGCATACGTGCTCAAAATAGCATCTGCCTTAAAACACAACAAAAAGAAACACAGTTTTTTTTTGTTTTTCTTGTTTACGTCGTTCTCGTGTCGCATTGCATTGCTCGCCCACGCACGCGATTGGTTCCAGCTATACCTTTCTTTTTAACTAGATGAATCCCTCACTCGCTCTCGCATCTCAGCGGGATCAGAGAGCTTCGATAGATGAATGTTGGAATTAAGAAACACCAAACAACTCTCCCGGGTGACCGCGCCGTATATCGAGTTGTTCTGGGAAGGAGGGGGGGTCAACTTGCGTCATGGCACCGAGTAGAGCCTCCCACGCCGTTTACGACGGGCCATTTATATCTTCATAACAAAAAGAGTGCCGGCCATAAAACTCGACGTTTGCGAAGAAGGCAAACTTCTTCGTTGGAGCCCGTCTTCAACAAGTTAGCGAATCAGCACGAGAGATTACACCCCCCCTCCCCCCCCCCCTTCTCTCCCTAAAAACAAAACAGCTTTTTTGAAGTTTTATTAACAGTCAAATAAAGACATCGACCGTCAGCTCTATCTTTACCCCGAGCAGATGAGCAGAGGGAGGGTCTTCCGAACTCCACAAATGGCTCTTTTCCTTCGTAACAATAATAAAAAAGCTAAGGAAAAAAAAATAGGTAGGCATTACTGACAGTAACAAAACCTGGGAGGCTGTCGCTTCACTAATGTCAGCAGTTCGTGCTTCGATTGACTTGGGGGAGAAAGGGGTTCGAGGGAAGCAAAAAAGGGAATGATGAGGAGAGGGGGAGGGCGTGGCGTCGTGTACGAAGCCAGTCCTGGTTCGTGACGTGAAAACCGAACGCGAGTTTGCGAGCGCGCATCGCTTGGAATTCAAGCGAGCGCTAGCTGCTGGTACAGCTCCTGTGGGAGCCGACAAACTTGCTCGGATTACGTTGTCTCCCACCCATTTGGGTTTCGAAGACGACTCTGATTTTGTTTCGGTCGCAATCACCGGTATATCGGTTTCTTTAAACTTCATGAGGCCTTTCAACTCTCGGAAGTCTTTGAGTGAATCCTGCACCGCGATACACTCAAACAAAAATATACCGGGCTTCCGCGACATCACCGAACCCTGTTTTTTGGACCGCAAAACTAAATTTAACATCGCGGAGAGCTCGGACTCAGTCAGATCGTACGCCCCCATTCGTTCGAGCAAGATGCCAAAGTTTCAACCCTTGTCCTTACAGGAATAAAAAGTTAAAAGAGAAAGACTGTTTTCGTGAATGAAGTAGCAGACGGAATGTCGCTGTTTGTGACCGCATCTCACAGATGGCGCTGCTTGCCCTCGAGGCTTCCCGCGCTCCCTCGTTTGTCTAAACCGAATGACTAACGGTAAAGTTGCAATACTTGACAAAAATATCGTATCCTTTTCCCCAACCTTGTCAGCTGCTAATACAAGGAAACAAAGCTAAATAAGGAATTTGATCATATAGACATTTTTTTTTTCTTTTTTATGAAAAGACATCTCGATGAATACCGAAGCAGACATCATCTGCTTTTGTCTTCACGAACGCCGATAGTCATTTACGCGGGCCTGCATTGATTTCTATGTTCAGTTTTATATTACTGCAGAATGGTGTTCCTTATGCGGCACTTAACGCGCAGGCAACGGAGTCAGGTCGTACTGTGGTACGCCGAACTGGGGAAGTTTAAAAAGGTCAAGCGCAAGTTCTCCTTGCATGACTTCAACTTACGGCCATCTTCCAAGTCGGTGATCTGGACGTGGGTCCGGCGCTTTGCAGAAGAAAATAGCGTCGAGAACAAAACGCACGTCTTCCACTCCTCCTCAATAGGAAGAGCTTCGCTTCGTCATCGTCCGTGCCTTCGAGAAACATCCCCAATTGTCTTTGCGAAGAGCCGCACTTTTTTTCGGTGTATCCAAGCACACCGCGAGTAAAGCTATCCGTGAGATGCGCTCGTACAAGCTCTGCCTGATTCATGAGTTGTTGCCCGGTGTCTACGAGAAGCGACTCGACTTTGGCCGGGACGAGCTCCTCAGGATTGAACAAGATCTATCAGATCTGCAGTTTTTGCTGTTTAGTGATGAGGCGACATTTCACCTGGATAAGCAGGTCAACACCCTGAACTGCCGTTATTGAAGTACGACGAATCCGCACTGGACGCTCGAGAGGGTATTGCAATCGCCGAAAGTAACAACCTGGTGCGGAATCTGAATCGAGGGCGACGTTAATCCCTTTCTTCTTTTTTTTTTTTTTTTTGACGGCAATGATGTCTGGAGACACCTACCTGCAGATTATGCAGGATGATTTTCTTCCCGAGTTGGAAGCACTGCACATTCAGCAGGACCTATCCATTTTTATGCAAGATAGCTCGCCACCCCACTGGGCGACAAGTGTAAGGCACTGACTGGATACCATCTTCTCAGGACGCTGGACGGCCCGGGGATCGCCGTACTTGCCCCGACCGTCATACTTCACAATATGCATGCGACTTTTCCGTTTGGGGGTTTGCGAAGTCTCAGGTGTACAAGGTCCGCATACCCACACTCGACGCTTAAAAGCTGCACATCGAGGCAGCATTCGCTCTTATCACGGACAAAATGCCAGCTGTATCATTCGGAAAGTACGAGACCGGGCTTGGCCTCAGCACTTGGCGCTGGCCACGTCGAAGCCCTGGATTCGGCTGAAGCGCAGCCGTAGGTCCCTGCCTAGAACTGATCATGATAACAGTTTGCGGAACAAACTTACTCTATTTACACCTACCCGTTAAGAGTACGGCTTATTCGTTTTAATACCCCGACAAAAGCACTTTTGTGGGCTGCCAAAGGCTGTCGTCACGGAGCCTGGCCACTCTTTTTTTTCTCAGACATCGCTCCCTTTGTTACCAACATCTTACGCACTCCAATCCCGCACACTATGTTCAACCTGTAAACCTGTGAAAGGCTAGCGTCACGTCAACGAAAATTCCGAGCCAGCCGATGAAGAAACAAAACGTCTTTATTCAGGATAAAAGAGACATTGTAGAAATACGCAACTTAGCGAGCCTAACCTGGGTTAAAAAAACTCCTGGGACTGCGGATGGCCGTGTCTATGCCAAACCGTTTCGAAGCGTCTGAAGCGGCCCGAATGCATGGGGTATTTCCCTCTTGATCGTTTTATTAACTCTATGACCCCAACGGACGGTAGCGGAGACGCCTCTCTCGTGGTCGCATCACGCGGATTCTACAGCGCCCCCTTGTCGTAATAAACAAATCTATAAGAACGAAAAGAAAAAAATCACGAAGCACGAACTGTGAACACAGGAAACCATGCTCTGCGTTTCTTCAGCGCTCAGTTGACTATTCGTACATCGATATGGCAGTAGCGCACCATATCAAGATTTGACGATTGCGATTGGGTAGATGAGGAAGAACTAGGGGTATTGGGCACCTGCGACTGGTCCCCTCTTGATCGGTCCGCTACTATCGCATTCATGTAAATGTAGCCGGCGACTTCCGTTATGTAATGCAGAAAATCCATCCCTACGGTTGCGTTACCTGTTTTCACCGTCAACGTCATATCCGCGGGGAATCACATTAGGACGTTCGGGAAGCTTTCTTCGTCATTCGTTCTTCGGACATCAGCTAATGCCGCAAATATTGTTGGCCGCAGAGCGATAATTAAATTCTGAGACTCATCACGCCATGTGCTTCTTAAGATATAGGGAAGGGTGTTAGCGAGGCTGCCGTGTAATCGAGCAGATCGAAGTGAAACCATTATAAAACAAACAGCCAATGTCAATAAAGCTATTGCATCAGACATTCTTCCGCCATCATTTTTACGCGTCCCCCAAAACAGATCCAACGATAAAAATTTAAAAAAAAAACACCGGGGCCAGATTTAATGGTAACCCACGGTCATAATCGAACAACCGAGGACAAATACGTCGCAGAAAAAAAAGAAAAAAAAAAGAAAAGGAGAAGAGTCAGGAGGACCTTGGTCCATTCGGGTCTTTTAATCCACTCGTGGATGTTTTCGCTCCTGTCGAGGGGGGAGTGGGTCGGCCTTGTCGTTGTTCTCCGAAGAAGTGCCCCGCTCCGAAGCCAAGAGCGGTCATTCCGCACACACCGGGGTCGGTCATGACCGTCATCCATTGCACTCCCCTAATCGCCGTCGTTAATGGCACTCCCCCATGGCGTTGCAAATGGCCAGCTCCCCGGCCAGCGCTCTGGGAAAGGCGACCAATGAGCCGTAAATGAGCGGGATATTTTCGGGAAAACCGCTATTATTGTTTATTCTTGGTTGTAAAATGTTTACTTCCTTTTTTTTTTTTTTTTTTTTTGTTCTTTGGAATGCGTCTAAAGTTCTACACACCGTTTCACCTTAAACACCGAAGTATACGCTTCTGGCTTACCACTTTTTCCCGCCGCCTTCTTTCCTATATTCTCTCCCACTTTTTATCTTGCCCCAAACTGGCCACTTGGCTCGCCGAGCAGCTCAGGAGAGGGTGAGCGCGAACAGAGATGTTACCTTCTCTGCAGAAAACCGAGGTTTTGTACGTCGGCCTTTAAGTCCGCCCGCAGCTGACACTACGATTGGCAGGAGCCGATCAAGGAGCGCCAAAGAAGTGCATCGTCACGGCTGTCGCCATTTTTATGCGTTTGTCATCGCCGACTAAATCAATCGCGCGCAGTGTAAGCGTCATCATCCTTCTTTTTTTTTCTTTTTTTCTTTTTGCGTGATTGGTCTACTTGGTAATAGCGAACCGAGAAAAACAAAAAGAACGCCGTGACTATGCAGTTTTTTTCGTTGTTTGACTTGGAGTAAAACCAAGGATAGGAAAACAAAGCGTGATGTGCACTCTACGAAAATGGGGTTGTGGGAAAACTTTAGGTGCAGAACGCGAGACGACGAATCGAGGAGCACAAAACGTGGGCCGGTTCGCCAGAGACAGCGTCTCAGTTGAGGCTGGACGAAAGAAAGCACTGGCAAAGCCAGCGCACGAGCTGATCGGGAGACTCAAGTCGCGTCTCAAGACGCTCGCGCGCCGCAACTGTTTTACTGTTTTGACGCGCCGCTCGCGCGTCAAGACAGTAAAACTTGTTGATTAATATTTTAAAAAGACAACGCAAAAGTAACGCGCGTTAATTTTTATCGGTAACGGTAACAGTAACGCGTTCCTTTTGTTTTAAGGTGATGTAGGTTGGCAACCCGTTCATTTCATTTGCAATTAACCGAGTAAGGTATTTCTTCTCTTCTTTTCAGTAGCGCCTACAAAACTGCTTAGAAGAAATAAAAGCCTAAAAATAGCTTTTTTTCAACTTTTTTCTATTATACACGGAAGGTTAGTCCACTACATAGTTACAACCGATTTTCTCTTGATTTTAGGTGGGCGATCTCTCGGGATATCACGTAGACAAAAAGAAAATACGCGCAAGGATATTAAGCGTGATGTTTCACTCGTTCGCTGCATCTTCCAGACCTAATCGTATTCTAAGCTTCGACATTCGTTGAGGTCCTGCTGTTTTTCTCCGTAACAGGCTGTATTTGTGTTCTGAAGGAAAGTGAACTAACAGGCGTTGTTTTTAAATTGTGGTTAACAGAAGCGTGAGGAGTCGTATGCACGCAAAAAAGTACTACATCCTGCACCGCTAAAACAAAAACGCCTCGCTAGTCTTTTGCTCAAGAAGTATCAGTGGGTCATAAACCGAATTAAGGGAATCACGGCTAAAACCAAGAACCGGTTAATGTTATCGCACTGGAAAAAAATTTAATTAACCGCGACAATTTTTTTCTTCTGTCCCGCGGTTGCAAGACTGAAGCTTCGGGTGACTCAATTTGTATTTTTTTGTGTTTTCGGCGCTATAATTTTACTCTCCCCTCTCACGCCACCTGCCTCCGTAGTTAGATACACTCGCCGTGTGGACTTTGTGCGGTCGCGTATTATAAGCCACAAACTTTGGTTACGTTGGAAAAGGTACACGGTCGCGGGTAAATTAAAACATCAATTCACAAACACAAATACCGAAGTGTCTTTTTTTTCGTGCTTATTTGGCGCGCGGAGATCTCCACCACAATTTTAATTAATCCCGCTCGGTAAACAATAGGGCGCCCACTGTTCCAAAACTGTCAAACGGATTTCCCCGCAAACAAGTTGAGCGGGTAATTTATTTCGAACAATGAACGTTGTTGAGAGAAACCGGAAATTGGACATTTTGAATGTTTATACAAGGAAATGTTTATACAATGAACAAGTTTGAAGAGTCCACGCTGAGCCTATAGGTAAACTATAGTGTATGCATTATAGGGCGGGGTTGTTCGGCGGAAAACGGGCGCCACGGCCTTCTCCCGCCGATCTGCGCCCAGTTACTAGGAGGGCGGTCGTCGTAGGACCGCAGCGAAAAACCAAAAGGTTTGCTGGAGTTTCTACGCTAGGTGGCGCGAGCTACCACCCGTTATAAAGGGTACAGCCATCAGCGTCCGTCCATCCATCTATCCATCCAGCGCTCGCTTGTGGTTGCAATTGGTCTGCTGATTTCCATTCACCAATCAAGCGCAAAATAAACGCAGGATCACGGCACACTCATTGTCCGTGATTGGTTTAGCCGTTGTTATTGCAAACACCCAAAAGGCTACGAGCGCCACGAGCTTTCGGCGCTCCTTGATGTTGGCTTCATTTGATCCTACCCTTACAGCGGTTGGACTCGACGGGAAACAGGGTATAGACGTAAGCTAGTAAACAAAAGTGGAGTTAGTCTTAGGGTAAAGGAAGAGGGTCTGGGGACGTCCTATTCCGGAAGTGTGCTAGACAAAACGTTTGGGAGAACAGCCAAAAGTTGATGACGTGTACACTTGGTTCGAGAAAAGTGGCAACTCGAATGCCGCTTCTCGGTGATCTTCTAAAATACGATTCTAGAAATTATCGCGCTACGTTGCCAGGTTCATGATTTTCGGGTCGGCTTCCTAGTCCTCAAAAAGCCTTCTTTTTCTCCTTTCCGCGTCCTCCCTCTGTCTCCTTGTTTTTTTGTTTTTTTTTTTAGAAGCAGTTTTTAGGCGCCCGTCTCCGGGTTGCGCGGCGTCGGCGTAATCGCGTGTTGCATTAGGGAGTTTTTGTAGACCGCGTTGCCCCCTCCGCTAAGCGTTCCGCAACGAAGAAGTTGCTACTGCGCCTGCGCGCCGATAGCCTTGACTGTGGAGTTCCCGTTATCGTAGCTGATTGCGGAGGGCCTTGCGGGACGGCGAAAACGATCTACGAAAACTCCCTATTATCTGACGTTTCCCCGCTAAAGTTAGCGGGGAAATGTTTTCGCAAAATTAGCCCGAAAATTGTTCTAACAAATTTAGCGGGCAAATTTTTCTGCTAATTTTAGCGGGAAAATTGGCGTCACATGATTTCAACGCCAATTAAGTTTCTACGCTAAATTTAACGTGAAAAATGACGCCACGACTTCGTGTCACGTCACCCATGAACAGATTCGGTGGCAGAAGGAGAGGAGGAGTAAAGAAGGAGGACGAGGGAAGGGGGAGAAGGAGGATGAGGGGAGGATGAGGAGAGGAGCAGGGGAGAAGAGGAAGAGGAGAGGAGGAAGAGGAAAATGAGAGAAGGAAGGCAGGAGAAGGGGGAGGAGCATGACATGAGGAGGGAAGGGTACAGGATGGGAGGAGAGGCTTACCTTCCCCTACTCCTCCTCAAGAGCTGCGCTCTAATTCGGCATTACAGAGAATTGTAAACGTCTTTCGTTTTCTTATGTAGAAAATTACATTTGGCAAACACCCCGTATCGCAAAAAGATATTCCCATCCGCCGCAATTTTTAAAAACTAGAGAAGACGTTCAGATCAAAGGAAGGGAAATGCGGTAGGAATACATTAACTTGACCCCAGGACTCTCTTTCGCAAACACGCATAACTCGAGAGCAAACCTTGAAACAAGCATTGAAAAAACAAACCTCCCCTTCCTACTGTTGTTTACAGATTTTTTTGCCTTGTTCTTCTTTTCCTCGTTACTTGGTTTGCAAAGAATTTTTTTAATGTTTTTGGTTTTGTATTTATACGGATTACCTGCTTACGGACCCTTCTACAATATATAGTTTTATGCATTTCTTTATTCCCATTGTTATTTTTGCTTTTAATGTTATTATTATTAGTAGTAGTAGAAGTAGTAGTAGTAGTAGTAGTAGTAGTAGTAGTAGTAGTAGTAGTAGTAGTAGTAGTAGTAGTAGTAGTAGGAGGAGGAGGAGGAGGAGGAGGAGGAGGAGGAGGAGGAGTAGGAATGAGGAGACAGTTTTCATTTTCAGAGGAAGCGCAACCATTCCCTGGATTTTATTAACCTGTTTATTTTATTTAGCCATCCTACCGGCGTCCGTTCCAGTAATCCCCACTGCGCGACGTACAATAACGAACCCCAAGTAGTCGCAATGCACTGCCTAAATGCATCATCTACAATGCGAATTAAGTTCGCCATACCTCAAAAGGAGACGGATCTCACGCTGTCTAAACGCTCACGTCCGATTTGCTTTTTGCTATCACTATGCAAGCTCCTTGTTAGAGAACGACAGATAAAGGTAACGCAGAGAAAGGAGGAAAACAAAGACGTAAAGACTTTCGCAGCAGCGGCCGGCACATGCGAAGATGGCTGCGAGTACCGGTTGCCAGAAAATAAGAAAGCGGAAGGAGATTCAAGACCGACTGTCAGGGCGTAAAATAGGAATTGCACTACTGATACGAACAATAAATAGGGTGTGTATTTTCCGGTTTTAACCGGAAAACACCGATAAACATCCGTCTGTGACGAAAATATAAAATCGGTTAAAACCGAAAAACACCGGAGGTTGGATTTTTTCATTCTGGTTAAAACCGAAAAACACCGGTCGTGGCATGATTCCGACCTAGCGAAACCTTTTCCCCGTAGAGGTTCGTCAAACGTGTTATCTCGTGGATCCTTCCAGTGTTTATACATGGCTTGCACATGGCGTCAGTCCGCCCACCTTTCTGGAGGTCAAAAGCGTCTAGTGAACGCAGTGGAAGCTAAGCTCTCACACGCCTTTCCCCTATTGTGTCTCCCATGGCCCCCTTTTGTCGAAAAATTAACGCGGTTGAGGGTAGGCTCTCGTGCCCTTTCCCTATTGTGTCTGGTCAAGTGATGTCGGTGCAAGCCACGTATTCAGAGGTTGCTGTGGTTCCTGGAAGACACTGCCAACGTCCGTGTCATACACGAGCGTGCGTTTTCATAATTGTGGGTTGTGAACCGCAAGCAACCTGCTGCCATGACGGATGCAAGCCTCGCAAAGTATGCTTGCATCTACTATAATAACCAAGTGTGAGAACAAGATGCTTCCTAAAAAAGAAGTGTATGAAATATGGGAATAAAATTGGAACTCTGTCTGTGATCAATCGCATTTTTTTCCACCGATAATCACCGACTTTAGCCTTGTCGTGAGACGTTGCACCGAAATACACCGGTGTTTTGAAAATAAATAAACACCGAAAAACATCCGCCGATTTTTCTCACAAATAAACACCGGAAAGTACACACCCTAACAATAAACGAGCGAAAAAAAGAAACCGAGACGAAGTGCGCGAAACGTATAAAGAAAGTTACATTATTTCCTTCAGATATTTTCTTCTGTTCCGTCTCCACTGTGTGGCGATTTTGGCTAGCGCACTTGTTGGCTCGCTCCGCGCTTTTTTAACCCCCCCCCCCCCCCCCCTCCATTTCAAACGTCGCTCCACATTTGGCGCCTGATTCGCGCGTAGCCCCCAGAATTATTCATGAGGAGCCGATGAGGAAAATTGTGGAAAAGGCGCGAAGACTAAATGGGAAACTGGAAAGTCGGAAAGAGGGAGAGAAAGAGAGAGAGAGAGCGAAAGATGGCGAGAGCGGTTCCGGTGCGAAACATAAACGACCGACAAAGCCTAAGAGGGGATAGCAAGTTGTTTTTCGGAAGCTTTTATTACTAGTACCATCTCTAGCCTCTTCTCAATGTTACGTTCCTCTCTACCCAAGCGGTTTTGTTCCTCTCTCTTTCTTTCTCGTTCATTCTCTTCTCCCTCGGGCACAGGTGGCTGCCATGGCAACCAAGTTCAGCATGCTTAGTGCGTCGTGCCGTCTGCTTACTGCGACTGTTTGCTTATACCGCGAAAACTCGCGTCTAAAGTCGGCGTGCGTCGCGAAACGGTGTTTCTGCAGCGGCTTACAGTTGTTCGGTAAAGCGCCCCGCTTCGCAAATTTTTTAATGAACCGCTTGGTGACCGGTTTTCTCAGAGTCGTATTGCATGTGCTAGCATTTTTTTTTTCTTTTTTTTATTTCTTTTTTTGGACACATACGCAACTGTAAAGTCATTTGTTGCCTCCCGAATTACGGAAGACACGGAAATATGACGGATCGGATCGTTTCGCCTTATAAAGCTTGCATGTTTTTGTTTTATTTCCTTCATAACAAAGGCGGTGCTCCTATCAGAAAGTATTGAGTTGTCCACATAATTAAAACCCTGAGACTAGTAATTTTTTTTTTTTTTTTTGAAGTGGACAGCGCAGTGCGTAGCTGCTTTTTTTTTTTTTTTTTCGTCTCGGTGCTTAAAATATAATGTTTTACAAACCAGATCGCGTGCGTACTCTCTTTCCTTAATAACATCTGCTTTTTTTAAGCAGTTTTTATTGACGATTTTAGAGAAATGACTTTTCTTGCACAGTTTCGGTGACGGTTCGTCAACGTATGTTTTCTAGAGGACTTACCGCATCAAATAAGTGGTCGAGAGGAAAAGAGAGCAAGTTATATGTCTTGGAGAGCTCAAGTTTCGTCGGTAGTTTTTCTTTTCCTTTCTTATTTCTTGCGATTACAGTTTGCAAGCTCGTCGAGTGGGGCACGCGAGATAGATTCAGAAGGGCTGAGAGCACACGCCAAAACGTTGCTTCTCGATAAACGAGTTTCCGCGGATGCCCGGTAGGCAAACGGGCCCATTGTACTCGTAACGCCGATTCCCACTCCAGCGACAAATGGAAAAGACTAACACTGACCAACCTCAAGAACGTACAGCGGTACGGACGCGAAGGTATCTTTGACAGGTTGGAAATCACCCGCGCTTACCTCGCAAGCCCCCGAGTTACTGCGAGCCCCAGCCAAATGTACTAGTACCTTCGCGTGCATGCTGCAAGTGCTCGAGGGATTCGTCGGTGTCAGTCGTTTCTGTTCGTCTGTAAGACTCGGGCATAACAAAGTTAGCCGCTCGATCTTTGGCGAGTTTGCCATTCGGTTTGGAGCTCCGATGTTTGACCCGCCCGCGTCTTTATTCGTGCGCAGAGTGCCCCAGCGCGGAGGACGGCATGGAGCGGTTCGCCTGTCCGTCCGCCGACCGGATGGGCCGCTACCGGTGCATCGACGACCACGTCCTCTGCGACGGCTTCATCGACTGCCCGCAGGGCGAGGACGAAGACCGCATGTCCTGCATGTTCTACAAGACGGTGAGTCGGCCTTCCAGGCACGTGTCTTCAAACCGGGGTCCCGTTAACGGGCTAATGAACGCTTAGACAGCCGAACTATGGGCGTGATGTCCGCTCTGCGCTTTGGCACGGCGCAGGAGGTGCATCCATTTTTCGAGCACTACGCCTACATCCTAGGATTCCCACGCTTGCGAGGGCACCGTACACAATCCGTAAAGCCAGAGTCGTACCGCTCATACATCATACAAAAGACAGACACGATCGTGTCTGTGTCCAAGGGAAAGACGAGAACAAAGAGGAAGCTAAAAAGTGGGAAACCGGGGAGAAGAAAGACGATCATCATAAAACATCATTTCATCCTGTTACACACTTTGTATCTCTATAATGGTGAATACAAACACGCCTCAATCATTTACGAACCACGCCTGCTTCATGCACCTGTATGCTGCAAAAGGTGTCCAAAGACAGCTCTTACATGACCAATGTGACAAAGTTGTCATGTAGAAAAAAGAAACATGCCTCAGACGGTGACTGGAGACTGTATTTTGTATGATGTGTTAGCGGTGAAACCGCGACATTGGTGTCTTAAGAAGAGCTCAATTGGGGCCACTTAAATAATCGGTGAAATTCGATGCCCCTCAACTCTCCCCTTCTCAGTGAACTCCGAGAGAGAAAAAAGCGCTCGTGTCGCTTTCGCGCTAGGAGTGTCGCACAGTTTTCTTGGGCGTGACATTTGAGAACATATGCGTAGCAACACTAGCGTTTCCACGTGTCACGCCGACAATGTGACACCTATTTCTAGTGTGTCCTGTCGTGGCTAGCGCCCGTCACAGAGGGCCCTTTTTTGCAGTACCGTGCAGTTTTTTGGCGTGACCGGAGCAGCAGCTCCTTTCGTAATGCCGGAAGGGTGATACGGAAGTCACGCCTATTGGCGTGACGCACGAAATTTACGAGCAACAGCTAATATTCGCTAAAGTGCTGCTGTAAAAAACAACTGTCACGACACGACCGCTATCGAATTAAGAGCATAAGCTCGGAAAGAAGCTTCATCGCGTCTTTATTTCAGCGAGTGAAACAAAAGTGTCCCGAGGCTGATCATAAATGTTAAGATGAAAAGTCACCACTTTGCGTAAGTGTCGACGCGACCGGTACCATGACGTGAATCTGTCGTAAATACTGACACCGGTCTGAGAGGAAGACCTTTCCAATCTGGGATTCGTCGCTTGCTTCCCGCGCTTCCAAACGGTAGCGGATGGATGGGGCACTGACTGGCAATTAAACTCATTAAATCCTAAGAAAGTAGCGTCATCGGCTTCCCCGCCTGCTGGCCGGACAGACCAACAGATACTAACGTCAACGCGACCAAACCTCAAAAAGAGATGACCTCATCGTCTCAATTGTCATGGAAAACACCATTTCGGTCCACCGTTCGAAGTTCGAAGCTTCGACAGGGTCTTTCTCAACCAGCCGCGGACCAAGATCGCTACGGAGCGTCGTCGTGCTGAAAGCGTTCCTCGCATATTAAAGGGTCATTGTCGCTGTGCGTGAAATCCGCTTATTAATGCGAAACCATTAAGTGTCCCATAGAGTGAAGCCTGTACTCTCAGACAGCGATCTGATGGATAGGCTCCCATTGGCTGGCACGCGTCATAGTTTCAAGAAACGCCACCCCATGGCGCGCGATCCCCTGCCGGCTAGAGTTCCTGTATAGGCTCCCTACGGGAGCCAGAGGAGCGCGTTGATCCCCGTAGCTTTGTCTTTCCTGCACGGCATTTGGAGCCTGCTCCTCACGTGACTGAATTCGGCGAATAGCGCCGCCGCGCGTTCGAGACGCGCGGCGCGCTCAGAAGCAGAGGGTCATACGCCGGGGTGCGTGCAAACTCTACTTTCCTGCACGGCATTTGAGTCTGCTCCTCACGTGATCGGACCTCGGCGAATAGCGGCGCAGCGGCACGTGGAAAATAGACGCGAAACTCTGGCCAACACCACAATTGGGCCTCTCCTCCCCCCCTCATCTACTTTCACAACGCTTACACACACACACACTGGCCAACACCTCCTAGATAGCTTTCAAGCCTGCGCGTCACGTGACATGATGTCACGCCCCGGAGGCTCGCAGGCTTTGAAAGCTTTCTAGGAGGTGTTGCTCACTCTGCAGGGTGCGGGCAGCGCGCCGGTGAAAGAAACACGGTGGCGCGCGCTCGGCCGCTTCTACTCCTCTCGACGCCGACGAACATGGCGGCGCCTTAAACATTTACCTCGTCGGCGGCCGAAACCTTGGCAGTAGCCAAACCTGCCCGTCCACGGAAGTACACCGCAGACGAACTAAGGGAGCGGAATAACGCAGCACAACGAGCGAAGAGGCAAGTAACGAAATCCACCTACGTTATAAAGTCTGCGAATACGCGGCGGGCAGAATGAGCAGCGGCGCAACGCGCTAGGAGGCAGAACAAAGCCTTTCGAAAGCGTGAGGCGCAAGCGGATCGCGATTCAAGGCGTCTCAGGAGGCAAGAGGACGAGGCCCTTCGACAACGCGAGGCGGAAGCAAGACGTCGCAGGCGGCATGCTCTCGCATTCAGAACTCATAAGAAGTGCTTAGCTGTCCTCGGACTTTTAATCACGCTTATTTCCTTAAATTTCTTACAGTTGTATTGTTGTTTTGGCGTATTTCAAGACAGGAAAATTAACTTGCAATGTCGCCAAGCACTGGCGCAGCTTGTGGTGGCAGTGTGAAAATGTGCGTCTCTTTTGCCAGTGTCTGGCTAAAAAACCTTCCGGCATTCAAGAAACGTTTCTAGAAAGCTACCAGACATCAGAAAGCTTAAATCGGCTCTCAAAAAATGAAGAGGTCAAGAAGAACTGCTCATCCCTTTAGCCAAAATGGCCACTATTGGGGGAGCTTGCCGCTACTTAAAGTAGCGCCATTACCTTCTTTGCCTGCTAGCAGGACACAAACAGATTCGAACCTACAGACGAAAAAAACCTCGCAAGGTGATTGGCTATCTCGTCTATGCTGCCATGGCGATCGCCATTTCGGTTTCATCAAATATTTGAGAATTTGAAAAGGGTTCTTTTGTAATTAGTCGCGTCAATATTGCTATGGAGCGTCATGGTACTGAAAGCATTCCTCGCCAAGATAAGACTGTTTGGCACTGTGTATGCAATTAACGTACCAATCATTCTGATCTCTACAAATATATTATACTTATATAGTTCTTCTCGCATATTTCTAGACAGGGAAATTATTTGTCAATGCCTCCAAGCACGGATGCCGCTTGTGATGGCAATGCGACGATGTGCGCTTGTTTCACTGGTGTGTCGAAAAAAGCTGGGTATACAAGAAATATATTTACATGCTACTTGTCACCGTGATCTCGGATCGGCCCGCCAAGAATGGAAAGGTAAAATAGAAATTGCTCATTCCATGAAGCAAAATGGCGACTATACGGGGAAGCTCGGCGCTACTTTCGAAAGATCTAGTGAATTTAGGTGGATCGATGCATGGTGACTCTTTCCTTTAAATCGGGCTGAAAAAAGGCCGGGTCTTGTGCAGAAACTGTGATGTTTTACATACTTACACCCACGGCTACACCCTTTGTTGAATCTGGTTTTAAGTAATACGCCCTTTATAGCTGTAAAGTACTGTAACTTGGTACATGAAACGCCGTTCATTTTTGAAGGGTGCTGCGGTGCAGTGCGGCAAATCGGAAGCTATAGAAATCTGAGCCATTCTCTGACTAATTAAAGTACTTTTATATTGTTAAACATGAACTGTTTTAACCGAGGTTATGTCGTCGAACATTTTGTTGATATAAGCAGTCTGGCCCGTGCTGAAGGTGAGCACTCTGAAGATTTACATCAGGTCCTCAAACTGGTAGTGCACAAAAGCTTGTAAGTTTCACCACGCTGACATTTAACAAGAAAATGGCGGATTGATGTCATGGAAAACCATCCTATATTATGTAGTGGAGCAGTCAACGATCATGCATGATACCGGTCTCGTGCACATTTCGTGGCATTAGTATTTGTTTTTTTCTGACTTTGCCTGCATCTGCATTCAGTGCATGTACAATGTACCAGAACGTATTCCAAGCATGCACAAAATATATTTACGTGGCTGCCAGAATGTTATTTCAGACAAGTTAATCAAGTTTGCTGCCCATCCTTCCTTCTATATTAACCACCATTCCCCTAACCGCCGTCCATTTTTTCGTTGTATATATATCCTGCGAAAACCATTTGCTTCAAACCTCGCTGAGCGACGGCGTCTATAGACCTTTCCAATGTTTACAAATCCACAGCTCAGCGCGCGATCTCCACAGCTCAGCACGCGCGTGTGCGTCGCTTCGGAAAGCGAGCAAATCACGCGCGATACGCACGAACACTGAAAATGAAACCGGCCAGCAGCCCTTTTCTGGAAAGGTCTATACAGTAAATGGAAAGCAAAAATTACGTTCGCTCGGACCGAGGAGCGATCACCAGTGCACGCGCTTCAAATCCCACGCTCACCGGGAGGACCCTTCGGGCACAATTCTTCGTGGATTTCGGGGTCCAACTTTTCAGCTGAGCCCCGGAGCTCGACCCAGAATGTCATCGAGCGTCCGCGAGCTTGGCTTCCAACGAACGCCCACTTCCTCTCGCAGAAGCCGGGTACGCCGAGATACCGTCTCGGAATAAAGCTTATATATCTCGACCGTTAACGAACTGGGCTTAACTCGCGCCGGTCGCCTTCACTTGGACACGGGAAGCCCGGTCTTGTCTCGAACCTCGAATTGACACGGACAGGATCCCGTCGCCCTGGGGCAACACAACCTAGGAGACAAGTCCTGCGCCGCCTCCCTCCCCCCCCCCCCCCCCCCCCCCCCCCACACACACACACAAACTAAACGCAACGTAGAGCCGTCTAGCTTGCGCCAGCGTCATCGCCAGCGGGTCTTGCCGGGTCTCACAAGAAGCGCGACGCGATACCACGCGGCGACGACAAGACGTCAGCGGCTTGCGCAGTACTCTCGTAGAGCTTGAGCGCGTATGCCGCATGGAGAGGGTCCGAGAACTTACTAAGGATGACGTCATGCGGAGGCCTTGTCTTCTATGTGGTATCTTCTCCCCCCTTTCCTTTAAATGAGGCATACGCAGAAAACGTCTATGTGTAACTTCCATCAAAAACAAGGACGGTGTGAGTGTCCCGGACATACAAAAGGTCGATACTTGGTCTCACCTCGCGACGAACCACAGCGAATGCTATACGGGCGGTCAGATCCACTGGGGAGACAGCTAGGATCCACGTGGTACATTGCTCCGACGTGCGTAGCTGAGTGGCACACTCGTACCCACGTTGAAGCAATTGATATGCCACGTGGTTTCTAAGGTTGTAATTGGGTCTGGAGGCCCATAGCTCTGGCTGTGGTCCATCGTAGAAATAAGCGAAGTATAACCGTCCATGAGAGCTCGTGTTGCAATCAGTCTGCCGACGCCGCCGGCGAAAGTGGTACATCATCGGACCAGATAGAACTAAACAAAACAAAAATGCCACGAAGGAACAGATATTATATCTTGCGAAATGAGAGTGTCCAGCCGTCATCGGACGTCGAAAGCAATCGCGCATAAACTGATTTGTAATAAGTAGTTCGGCGTAACTCATGACCTTTTCGGCTGACGACTTGGATACTTTTGTTTTGCGAAAAAGAAAGAACGAGTGATCTGTTCTACCTACTGCATGACTGAATAAAAAATAACGGTATTTGATTGACTGTTGAGAATAAGCTTTACGGCATCAACCTTGCTATGAACCTCGACTCCTGCTGCGTTTCTACCACAACCAAGAAGCGGAACGAAAACAACTTTCTTTTAAAATGCTTATATAGGCTTCCAGTAAACTTATGAGAACGAAAATCATTGGTCTCCGTTGTGTTGGGACACACTTTTAGGCTTCGGCGGAAGGATTGCAAGCTAATTTTGGAGGGGATGAGCACTCTGTACATAATGCTGCACCTGTCTATAACATTACATGTTTTATTCACCTTCCAGCCAAGAAATAAACCGGTTTTCGGTTAACACTTAAAAACTATTCCGAAGGCTGCACACTCACTGCAGCGAGGACAGTTGGCTGTTAAAAAGCATCTTATCTGACTGCCCTATTTGTTTTCACCAAAAAATGTCTCTATAGTCGGTGACAGGTTAAGAAAAGTTTTCTGGGTGGGGAAGAGGAAGCAGACGGAATTCTGAAGAGGAAAAGAGGTTTTCTCCTCTCCTCTCCAGCATAACGTCTGCTTCCTCCTTTCCTACCTTCCTTTCCCAGAAAAACTTTTCTTAACCTGTCGCTGGCTATAGGACTCAAGCTTCCCAGAACAAGGAAGTTTAAAAAAGTGCAACGCAAAAGATGCAAGGCAAAACTGGAACAACCTGAATTTAGCGGAAGCGCTTCGCCGATAAATTTAGCTGGGGACTTGAGTTGCTGCATAAAATACACGAATTCGAATTTTCCGGCTAAAAGCAACAATAGACGACGATGCTGATGATGAGGATGGTGCTACTACTCTCTCTGGATCGGGGGGTTTGAACGGTCTTCATGCCAAAGCCTGGGGACGGTTGCGTGTTTAATGTCGCCTGAGGTTGTTCTTCCTCCACCAGTCTTATAACCTTCCTTTTGTGACCTCTAAAGGAGGCCTCTAAGGCCCTTTGAAGGTCGTCTGCAGACCTCTTTATTATTAGCACCATCTCTCGGCGGCCGCGCGAACTATCGAACCTCCAGGCCATCTTTGAGGAGTCCCCACCGTCCCCGTTCTACCTGCGTAGCGTTCTCCGCGCTAGTTCTTATCGTGTTTTTTCTTTTCTCTTCTTTTTTTTTTTCGGATGTAGTGGCAGTTTTTGGTATTTTAAGCCCCCCCCCCCCCCCCCCCCATGAAAATTTTTTTTTTTACCTCTTCCTTCTCAGCTTTAATCCTTAACTCATAGGCGATTAGAAGATTCACGTCGTTGTGACATGCTCGGGCAGCGGTGCGATGACTCCAAGCTTCCACCATGCTTTTTAACCACACCATAGAAATCGTCATTCCCCAGTGACAATAATTTCCGTCAAGGCGCTCATTGGCCACGAACCCGACTTTATATATTCTTCGACAGATTGATTGTTGACGAGCGTATACATCCGAGTGACGCAGTTCTCGTGCCCAGTGCGTGAGCTGGGGTCGGCTGACGTCATTTTGGCACCCCTGAGGTGCTTTGGGTACCGCGGGTGTATCATAGTGAAAAGGCGGAGAGGCTTCGAAGGAAAGGAGGTACAAAATAGTCCGCTATGTTTTCAAATGTTCGTACCGAAAAGCTGACTGTTGACTTTCTACCCTCTCTCCTTTGGCCTACTAAACGATATGTATTTAGTAAAGTCACAATTTAGAATAATTTATCACAGCCCAAATTCGCTCCATGGCGCCTTTAAGGTGCAATATATTAGCAAGCCTGGTTGAGACAGTTGCGTTGGTTCCTTTCAAAATCACCGGAACGACACCAACAATACAGTCACCGATAAAACTGTTTGCCGTGCACAACGTGACACAACGCCCGACAGATGGAGCTTCAATCTGAATAAGGTCCGCCAAATTCACGCCTCTCCGCTCAATCTGGCGGGGATCTTTTCCCCACTAAATCTAGCGGGTGTGTAATTCTCCTAAATTCACGCGAATCTAGCGTGACTACCGAGCTCTTCAAGCCGATTTTGACTGGGCACTTTATCAGAAAAATTAAGATAGTGTTATCTTCCTTTTTCTTTTCTTTTATCGGCAAATACCGGGCATATGTAGCATCATATGGCAAAGAAACGTTTTTATCGTTTATTTGATTATGTCGTTATGATTAGATAACCCTATCGCCGCATACGCCACCGCAGCAATTCGTTTATTTCTCAGTAATCACAGAAGCGCTTCGCGACACACGCACCACGGGCTATAATGTTGTTGTTTTCGTTCTTTTTTCATCAAGTTTTTTTCTTTCGTTATTTCGAGCAGATTATGCCGAACTGCCAGGAGATAATGACCTTGAAAAATATCTTCTATGTGGGGCAGAAAAGTACCTAAATTTAATAATAAAACAAAGCAAAAAAAAAAAAAAAAAAGAAGGGCAGAGGAATAGGAAAGGAGTGGTTTCATATGCGCCGCAACCGGGAAGCAAACGATCGATCTCGTGCTGCTTTTCGTGCGAGCAACTGCACCTCCACCGCTCAACGTCTCACTTGCACGTCAACCGATCTCTGGGAAACGGACGAAAGGTTAATTGCCGGGAGATGCATATATTATACCCGTGCCCCGTCGTCCATCTTTTTTTTTCATAAACTCTGCATTTTCGTCGTCACGCATTCGAAAACTGAACGTGTATGTATAGAGCGCGGGGAAAATATTATTCACGGAGCCCTGCGAGGAGGGTGCCTGCTCACGTTGATTAATGCGGGAACCGTGTTGAACCGCGCTCCGGTTCAAAGGCAACGAACATTCATTATCCCATGCACATAAGTTGGAAATGTGTTCTTTATTCAAATATTTGCGACACTGCTGCCAAGCAGAATGACCTCTACAAATGTGAACTGTTACTGTCGGCAGTGAATGCTGAATATGATTTTTTTTTTTTCAAACATTCGGAAGTTTTGTGAGATCCGTTGTGTATAGTATAGGGCTGGAAACTAGCGATACAGCTTCAAAGCTTGCTTTGATGGGGCCACTTCAGCGTCAGTGAACAATACCGTTCTAGGGAAAGCCTATCCAATAAAATGTATCAATGATATAAAAAAGACGCTCCGAGGGCAACTTTATTACGTCATGTAGAGCGTAATTATTGATCCTGCAGGCAACCCACGCACACACATACAAACACACACAATATATATATATATATATTTAAGTCAAAGATGCGTACTGTCGGAGTTACTACTTCGAAGTTTATTACGACGTTTCAAGCGGGGACCGCTCTCCGACAGTACATATCTTTGACTTATAAACTTTTCCCGATCCATTGTTTTTTTTTTATATATACCTTGCTTCAGCTACATATATAGATATATATATATATATATATATATATATATAATGTTAAGAAGATTGACGTTCATACTTCGTCATCGTCTTCATTCACAACCACCGTGATCGTCATCGACTCACGCGGCGCACGCTGGCCGAATCAGTTGGAACCTAGTGTTCAACCCACTCGGTTATTCATTAAAAGCAATCTTCCATTATCCATCTAAGAAGATATATATATATATATATATATATATATATATATATATATATATATATATATATATATATATATATATATATATATGCGAATAGTGGGGAATTCGGAGCGAATACTGGTTTGGGCCGACTATTTTCGAATCGAATATCCGAATAGTTTTTCCACACCTTTCACTACCATTGCGCAATACTCAGATGAAAACCCAGCTAGACTTGTGAAGGTTGTTCCACTTGTTAATTTACAAGCTAAGTTTGATCTATCTATATTTATGAACTGTAAACTCAGAAGGTCTCATGTCCTGGGATGGCAAGTAAACGACGTATTTGACATAAAATGAATTCTATAGAGATGGCAAACTATACCCAAATGAGAGAATTTACTAATCTCGCTATATAAAATATTTTTTCTTTAATCTCGAGTGAAAAGAAAATGAATCGCGCATGATGAATGCAGGCTGTAAGGCAATCTCTGCCTAACATAGTATATTAACAGTAAGTTTAATTTAGAAACTTTTACTACAGCGTAGACATACAGATTCACAGAGTTCTTATTTATTTTCAAATGCGAACGGCACGCGTGCACAATCCCGCTTTGAATGTATGCTTCTCTTCCAAGCACGCAAGGGCGATATTCATACTTTTCCAAGTGTTTGCCACGCCAGGTTACCCCGTTGAATGTGCTTCTTACCGAGAACCGATGTAATGCAGAGTATTGCTTATGTATTGCTTCACCGCAGTGCACCGGTGCTCGGTAAGAAGAGCACTCAACGAGGCTAACCCGCCGCAATCAACACTTCGAAAAACGCAAATAGTGCAGTTTTTCTCGGAGTGAAGATCAAATTGTGTATTATTCTAAACTACTATTCGAAATTTCGAATATTCGCACAATCCTAATATGTTTATATTCAAACGCGCAGACACGCATGGGCTTACGCACGCACGCTCGCACCGACACGACACACACATTGACACGCATATGCACACACACACGAATACGAACATGTATATACACATACACAAGCGCGCGCGCACGCGCACAAATCTGTTCCTCTTTTAAGTGTTGGGGCGGCCTCCTTACAGACTGCGGAACAAGATTAGCCATAGTTTCGTGTCGATAACAAAACCCGGGGGCGTTCATCGCCTCGAATCGAGCGCAGCTGGCCGAGAACCGGCAGAGGCTGCCTCGAATTTCGTAGCAAGCTTATCGCATTCAATATTTTTTTTTAATAATCTTTGACGTTGGATAATATCGGACTTCAAAGCGGACTAAGAAAGCGGCCGCGCGGGTAAAAATGAAAATTAAAGCTTGTGAACCGCAAATTGCATTGAGTGCCCGTATCTGAATTAAGTATAGCCCCTTCCACAGGAAGCTCGCAACGCATACATATATAGAAAGAGAACTTACAGCCGACGTTGTAGTTTAACGCCCTAATGTATTCTTGATGCACCGGTCTAATATGAAGTGCGTTTTATTTACCTTTTTTTCTATTCTTTCTTCAGGTTTCGAAATTGCGGTCTGCGTAGCAAGGATAAAACACTTTTCTTTGTTAATATAACTTTAGAAACTCTAGGGTTTCGAAGTTCGAAAGAGCCGAATTTAGGCATCTCTCTTATGTGCCCGACTTTAGTATATCGGCTTATTTTTTTTCTCACTTTTTTTTTAGGTTTTGTGGGCGTTCGAAATATGTGCCCCTTTTGCAGTCTATGGTTTAAACGCTACGCATATTTTAACCTCACACAAAACTTCCGACCTCAGGAT
The DNA here is from genome assembly GCF_016920785.2 of Ixodes scapularis. Classification (NCBI taxonomy): domain Eukaryota; kingdom Metazoa; phylum Arthropoda; class Arachnida; order Ixodida; family Ixodidae; genus Ixodes; species Ixodes scapularis. The sequence goes on from NW_024609857.1 coordinate 30,391,720, forward strand.
AACTAACCTTTGTACGTTAAATGTAATTATCTACTTCATCTAGACCACCATTAAACAAAACATTCAACTGTCAGACGTGAGTCGCGTGACAAATGCGCTTTGATAGCAACTTTGTAATGAAATAGACCATTTGCTAAATCCCCCAAGAACCCCGGCTTGCACTCGTGAAATCATGGGAACAATGTTCCTTTGGTCTTCTAGTGATCGCAAATTTCGATCAATTCGGCGGTTACACATTTTTTAATGTAATCCGGAGTCATCCTGAATAAGCGCTTTGTAGATTGTAGAGACCTGTCTTGTCACATTTAATATGTTCGCGTCAATTTCCGCGTTTTTCACACTGTGCACGCAATCCATCCTTCAACCTAGTTGAGCTGCAGAAATTTCTCACAATATTATCATTGTTGAGATTGTTCTTTTCGCAAGAATAGCCTAAAAATCTGGATACTTCACAACGACCAAAGCCAGAATTTAGCTCAGAGTCAGCGGGGCTGTTTATAGCACTTTTAGCGTTTTTAAGTTAATATCAGCGTCCTTGTAGCTGTACGAGATGTCATAGTTATAAACTCAAAAGCGAATAAAGAAATCACGTGGTAGTAACAAATCAAAAGCTTTCGAAGGAAAAAAGGTACGAAATACTTCGCTATGTTTTAAATTTTTCTTACCGAAAGTGAGGTTTCTAACTTCCTACCCTTTTTTTTAGCCCAATTAACAATACGCGATTAGTAAAAATTTATTTTAAAATAATTTATCCCAGCCCAAAATTCTACGAACGACAAACACGAACCCGAATATCTACCGACGGAACCGTTTTACCGAGAGCAGGCCGACTCGTAACCCAGCTGGTGCTCAAACCCGCCTTTAGCCGTGATGTGCTCGGCATTGTTTGCATCGGTCAAAAATATTTAAAAAAAAACCGTTCTTCATTTTTTTACGGAAAATTACGTTTTGGGTTTTTATCTTTTATGTATGCACGGTTCCAATGTTCAGAAATCAACAGCCCAAAAAGCGTGAGTTCGTAAATTCGGAAAGCGAGCAATGAGCGCACCACACGCACGAACAGTGCCAGTGGCATCGACCAGAAGAAGCCCTTTTCTCGCATGGTCTAGGCGGATAGAAAATGGAAGAGAGCGTGAAATGAAAGGCCGCAAGGACGTCAGAGCACAAAGCTCTGGCTGGCATGACGTCCTCTCTCTCTCTCAGTTTTTGTTCGTATGAACCAGGGGCTTCCAAACCTCGGCCCGCCGGGCCAGAGTGGGCCAGCGGAGGCGCTCCTGCCGGCCCCCAGATGGAAGCTGTCTTTCCAGTGACGCCCATTAAACCAAATCTACCAAATCCTTAAAAAAAAATGCGTGCAAAAAAAAAGAAAGAAATGGCGGCGCGACGCCCATTAAAGGCGCAAAACAAGCGTATGAAAAGCGAATAAAGAAATTTACAGGCGTTTACGATTCCCTGTAATGCCGAATTAGAACGCAGCTTTTGAGGAAGATGAAGTTGCTGGAATTCATTCTCAATAGATGTTTTAACTGTTTGATTCGTTACAATTTTTCTATTTAAGTGGTTATTAAGGTATATTTATTTACTAGTTCCTTAATTATATTGTGATTTATTTTCTGGCACTCGTGACTGCGACAGGTCCGCAATCCGACCCCTTAACACAAAAAAAAAACAGTTTGGAGATTTTTATTAATAGACCATTCCAGAATGGGCTGCGGCCCGGTGCCATTTACAGCATTCGTTGTCAATTTCTGAAGCTACGAACGCGCGCTTGCTCGCTGGGCTTTGGGGATAGCACACTGGCTTGTGGAATTGCGAGCAATGGAAATATGTGTAGTCCCTGGCAAGATAAGGACGGTAGAAAGGAATTTTAGTTGTCCCGCCTCCCGCGTGAGATCCCCGCCTTCGATGGCACTCCGGCGCACGACAGAAGGCAACAAGCGCGTGCTAGAAGCCCCTTTAAATAAGCGCCCTGACGTTCTTATCTTGTGAGTGATGACTAGAGCAGTTTTATTGTACCCTGCTCAGCGAGACGCGGTCAGTCTAACTCAAACCCAGTATTGTAGCACGGTCTCGTTAAATTAAAGGGGTCATGAAACCCTTTTCCAACTTTTTCCTGTTCAGCTTTCCTCCTCAATTCATAAATCGCGCATTGTACAAAACTGTTGAAGAAGACAGAAAAAGGGGGGGGAGCCTCTTGCTCGGACTCTCGTTTGTGTACGTGCACCCGGACACAGCCATCCTCCCCCGAGAAGATTACCCCGTCGCTCAACATTTAGACAAAAGTTGCTTTCCCCACCCCGTTAACCCCGAAGCTGACAGCGATGTGGAAGCTACTTGCTCGTTGGGCCTAGGGTGCCTCAATGCCCTTCTGGTTGGGAACGCCACACTTTTGCCACATGATCACGCTCTCTACAGCATACCAACGCGCAGAGAATGAGGTTAGGTGATGGAATAGAGACGGCTGATTGGTCCGGCAAGCGCGTAGCAGCGCGTAGCTTCCAACACAATGTCAGCTTAGGGGTGAAGGGAATAAGTGAGGTCCTGTGTCGTGTAACGTGCGTTTGGACCCGGTGACGCGCTTTAGGAACCGCGGATGTATCACAGTGAAAAAACAGAGAGCTTACGAAGGGAAGGAGGTAAAAAATAGTCCGCCTTGTTTTCAAATTTTCGTACCGAAAATCAGGTTTTCGACTTCCTACCTTTTTCCTTTTGGCCCACTGAACCCGATGAGCTCTTAGTAAAATCCCAATCTAAATTGATTTATCCCAGCCCAAAATTCGTTTCATGGGAACTTTAATGTTATATGAAGACAAAGGAGCATAAAATCGTTTTTTTTTTTCTTCCAACGTAACGTTCCCCGCTTCGACAAAACAGTAAATAAGGGCAGCGTTTTCAGCAAATTCTTTTATGTATAAAATTCAAACGCGCGCACAAAAACAGAAAAACGTTTTCTTTTCTTCACTTTTTGAGCACCAAAATAAAGAAGTGAACCTAGAACAAGCCGGATTTTTATTGTTTTAATAGCTTTAAAAGTCACGACAACTCCAAACACATACAAGAAAAAACGTCCGTAGCTTTTTGGAGCATCTCCACGAGCCTAGCTAGCAGAGGTCGGACGCGTCCCCTTCAACGTTGAGGTGTCCTTTAAACGGATAAGTCGTGTTACTCGTTCGCAACCTGTAAGCCTGCAGCTTCGAAGAAGCGGGGGCGGCAAAAAAATAAAAATAAAACGGAAACACACAAAAAGGCGGTCCCAGATCCTGTTTTATAAAGTCGCTCGTGCATCTCAAGTCGACGCGATACAAAGCAAAGCCCTTTCTTTCTTTTTGCGTGCGCCAAAAAAAGAGAAGCTTCACAAGACGTTTTCTGTCGGTCGACACCGAGCGCACAATGGCGGGACGACGAAGCTGAATGACGAACGAGGAAGGGAGTAATCGCGTAAGGTGCACCGTTGTAACATTTAAAAAAAACAGAAACGGAAGCGATCTCTTTCCAGGCAAACGCAGGACCCCAGTAGGGCACAGACGCGCAACCTCCATCGATCACTGTAGCAAATCCCCCGCTAAGAAAACGCAAACAAAAAGTCATAATAGATACAACGCACGCTCAAATAGATTGCGTGGCAACGCAAAATACTTAGGACTACGTGGCTATCACCGGTGGAAGACGTGAGGCGATTCTCGCCCGCCCACCGGGAGTGCTGCTCCCGGCAGGAGTGGCTGAAGAGTTGACGTGAAACGTTTCAATTTTGGAGGCGAGAATTAGCTTTCGCTGGCGTCACGTGATGTGATTGTCTAATCCTGATGCGGACAGGTTGGTCTATGCTTTTTGTTTCACGTCAAGTCCGGCAGCCGTCGATGCTACGAGCCGATAAGGAGCCAATCAAACGGCACCAAAAGTGCATGGTCAGGACGCTCGTCGTCTTTACTAACCGCTCATTCACACTGGAAGCGGATCCGCGTTCGCAAAGCGGTTGCGAACGCGGTTGTATAAAGATCCAGTGCAATTGCACGCGCACTTGATGTCATCGAGTGCGCGTGCAATTGTACTGGATCTTTATACAACCGCGTTCGCAACCGCTTTGCGAACGCGGATCCGCTTCCAGTGTGAATGAGCGGCCAATACAGAACCTCCCAAAATCCGAACCACGCTGGAAGAAGGAAGGTTACTAAACGAAATAAGAAAAAGGGTCGAAGTTTCCCTCGGAGTTGCCGCATCTCCCGGCGGGACGCCGTCGGGTTGAGGCTAGTGCGCGCAGGCGCTGTCGAGCGCCTCCATACTTCGAGCCCCTCCTTATGAGCTCCTGCCACACTGCGCCATCTCACGGCGCTTGCTAGACATGATAGCGATCCTTCGGCACACTTGCTCCGTGGCGAGGCGGTGCCGCTCGGACGCGAGCTTTCTCTCTTCTCCCACCTTGACCCGGACGAAGTGTCGTGACTTCGATAAAGTGAAAGAGGCGGGACGCTTCGAGGACGCTGGCCTCTTCTTTAGCAGTCCTTGAGAGGAGAATCTACAGTTAAGGCTTCTTGCCTCGCTCTTTGGCGTTCTTACCTGCTAATGTCGAAACTCATTAGGGCGATAATCAATAATAAGACGCTCTCGTCACACCCTGCGTTCCCTGAACTCATGCAGCCGCGTTAGCACTGTGTGCGTCGGAGCCCGAGGCCCGTGCATAATTATGAGAGTACCAGACTCGGGTTCGAAAATGACGCAAATAAAATACAGCCTGAGTGAACACTTTCCCGCGATGTAATCGGAAGACCTATCATAGTTATTACATCTTTAATCCTTTCGGTGAATGAGAAGAGCGATCGGTGTCAGGCTCCACTGAGCTGCATGATAGCGATACTCAGACCGCGTGGCTGCAGTGTGATTCCGACAGCAGTTCTCATTGGCTGAACCGATTAAAATGAAAACAAATGATTAGTGTGCTAAGTGTAATACGGGAAGATATGCCCGAAGGAATGTCTAAGAGTCGAAACAAAGCCAGCACAGATGTTGTTTGAAAGGAGAGAGAAAGAAAAGCGCGTGATCGTGTGACTAGCGGGCAATGAAACGTGCACAAATAGTCGACGCGCTAGCACCCCGCCTTCCTCTCCTCGTGACATGAGCACTACTGGCAGATGCTAGCGACGCTGACGACCACCGACCCATGCAGACGCTGAAACTCGCACAATGAGGCGCACACGCACGCGCATACAAATGCGCACCGTGCGCCTACAATGACAGAGGAAACCCATTGACACACACATATAAACACACAGGCAGACATGACCTGGCACACGCACAAATACCCAAGCACACATTCCGCGCACGAAAACTCCTACACACAAACACACACACAAACAAACGAAGTATCGAACAGTCACGTGTGCGCACTGACGCAAACAAAACCCCAGATGCAGACGCAAACGCGCACATAAATATGCTGAAGCGCGCATGTGGAAAAGTAAAAACAAATACACAAACACCCGTATAGACGTGCAAACACGAAGGCAGTCGCAAACGCGCAAACACGTACACAGACACACGAACCAACAAAGCGTTCACGCACGCCCATGTTCCAGTTCCGGCGCCTCCTGCTTACGGAAGGTACGCTAGAGGAGCAGAGAGCTCTTCAGTCGACGGCGCCTTTTCCCGGCCTCACTCTCCAAACTTGGCCTGCGAGGGCAAACACACCCAAGGAAGGACCAATTTAATTTGCGCCCTCTTTCCGCAGTACGCTTTGCGCTCCCAGCCAAAGCCGAGCGCGATGTCTGGTGAAGCCCCTCACTTCGATGGCTCGAAGTATTTTTTTTTTTCTTTTCTTCTCGTGTTTTTGTTGATTGAGCTTCAGAACAATTCGACCAAGACGCGGCTGGCTCGGCTCGGAACAATGCCACGGTCGGCGAGACAATGAAGCGCGCCGAAAAAACACCGTCCTCACTTAGAAAGAAACAAGCGTTTTTGTTGTTTTGTTTGTTCCATGGTGCTTTCAGCTTTAACGCGTCGCGCTTTGTTGTCGATTCAAAAAGGAGGCCTTCTTAGTATCTCACCCTTTTTCTCGAAAGGTTTTCTGTTTCCCTCTCTTCCACCGTTGGCTCACCTCTAAACTCACACTTTAGTTTCGGTGCGTACTGAATGAGCACTCCTTCGTTCTTTGAGGCGCCCCCCAGTGTGCGCGTGTGAATCAATAAAAAAAATACCTTCACGCTAAAAAAAAAAAATGTAACTGATGTTACTTTTTTGCTGAACACAAGAATTGGTTATGGCACGGCGAACGATAGAATTAAGGTCTTAGTGAAGGACCAAGCTCTGAATACGCCCAGACCCAAAAAATGCGATGCACCCAGAGATACCGAGCAAGTCAAACGTCCGGCTGAGCAGCAGTCACGTGACCGATACTGCGCATCGACGTGACTGCGCGCTAGATTCACGCGGCCGTAGCCGCCTAACTAATTACGAATATTCGACGGCAAATTAAGCCAGCAGTCACGTACAGTCCTTTTCACGGGCGGTTTTAGCGCGCAATACCTGTATCGTATTGTAACACCATTCGAATCCCGCCGTTTGCTACATGAAGTCTGGCGCCTATCCTGTTGACACTACGACCAACTGCCGTGTCTACACGCATGACCGACTTACTACATATTTCACTACATATTTTAACGGCCCTCTTACGAAGTAAGGCTATAAGAGGACAAATCCGACATCTCTGATCCCAGTATACCTGAACTCCAGACATATATACGGCTGCGAGCATTTAAACCAATAACGCTCGAAAAACAACATATTTAGTCGTATTACCATACGACGAAACTGCCCATGAATAAATAGTACACGCGCGCATCCATCCGATCCAGACTGCATCCCACGTGAATAGTTAACGTCCGATTCTGAATAGCATACAAGACGCGTATATACCTCGCGATGAGCTCTCCCCTAACTCGTGTCACTTACGCTAAAAGGCAACGATGAAAATGAACGAAGCATCAACCGGGAAAGCCCGTCTTGGACGCGGCCATTAAAATTTATGTAGGCCGCTGCGATACATCTCGCACGCCCGTAAACGTCGGCGACCGAGCAAACATGCACGTCGCCGCGCTCGCGTGCATACATTGCCCGAGCTATTTTGGGGAAACGCGGTAACGGCGTCCCCATATATCTGCGGCCTCGTCGTACGTGAGCATGCAGTGCGCCATATCCGTCGATGGAAGGGGTACGGGAAAGCACGAGATCGTCAACCCGTTCGTACGAAAGAGGGCGTCGGCGGATGCGATGTTGCAACCTGCATCAGCAGTGACGCCGCACCTTTAGAGTTCCGTGTTTTCGGGTAAATGCTGTCTTTAAATACGAGGGGAAGGGGGGTATTTTTTTCCTCACAGATTCGGTGTTTTTCGGTGTTAATTTTAGGCGTCTAACAAAACATCGGTGTATATACATGTTGCTTACGTTGTAGAAAACAAAATAAAAGAAACGTGCAAAAAAAGAAAACAACAAGATATGTGTTTTGCAGCGCGAGCTTTCGCCCCACGTGCTCCAAGCTGGGGCCCTAATCTGGACACTTGGCGAAAAAGTCGGTGAGAAATTCGGCGGCTGTGATTGGCCGGCGCCAAGGTCAAGTGCGGCGTTGGCCAATCACGGCCGCGAGATTTCTCGCCGACGTTTTCGCCAAGTGTCCAGCTTAGGGCCTCTGGTGTGCACTATGCCACTATCACCGTTGTCTACGCAGCGCGTCCTACGTGTGCGCGTGTGCACTAAAAAAAAAAATCACGTGCGTCTCCTTTCCCGAACAACACTCGGAGAGCCAATCACCGCAGCTTACGGAGGCAGCTCACCAAATGACGATGCCGAAACATATGTTTAGACCTAAAAACGCAGTCTGAGTTGTGACATGAAGCAATGCAAAACGTCACGCTTGCATTGTTTCATGTCACAACTCAGACTGCGTTTGTTGGTCTAAACATATGTTTCGGCATCGTCATTTGCTGAGCTGCCTCCGTAAGCTGCGGTGATTGGCTCTCCGAGTGTTTTGCGGGAAAGCAGACGCACGCGATTTTTTTAGAGTGTGTATGGGTGCGTGTGAGTATGGGAGGTTTATCGACGAATGAGATTTTTACGCGGCATACATACATAGGCAACGTGTTTTGCGGAGTAATTTTTATTTCATATGGAAAGAGTGGTATGGTGTAGTTGGCAGTGTAAAATCAGTGTCACCATCCAGCAACGATACTATTATGCTAATTGTCTCCAAAAAAAAAAAATCGCTACAGAGTTTGCTTAGTTTTTGTTTTTTTTTTTACTATTTTTATTTGTTGGAGGATGCACTTCGTAGATTACGGTGATGGACTCACCACTTGCTGTGAAGAAAAACAAACGCGCGGGGATTTTTTTTCTTCAGACGTTTGGAGCTTAAATGTTTTTTTTTTTTCTTTTCCCGCAGTTCCTACCTAAAATAGCGCCTAAAACGTTATCGAGTTAGCGCTCAATCGCAAGAAGGTAACATAGAACGCCGTAAAGAAAATCCTTTTACCCCGTAAACAATTTGTTTTTAGATTTCCTCGAGCGTAGCGCCTTCCGTCCATCACCCCTCTTTCTGCTCTTAAACGTGTATCCCCATCTTCCGCGCTTCTTTCGTAACCCGATTCTTTTTTTCTAAATCTCACTTATTAGATTTCTTTTATCCTTGGCACTCCCACAGTGCGCTTTCCCTGAAAGCGCGCGCGCGTCCCTTTTCTTTTGGGCCCGTTAGCGTTTTCCGTTTCACACAAGGCAGCAATCACGTGATTATCGAACACATCCGAGTGTGTACGCCGTGCCACTACTACCCTCCACTAAAAAGAGAAAGGGAGAAAGTTGAGGAGAGGTAGGAGGGCGAAGAACGGGAAAGGAAAGAAGAAAGAAATAAAATCAGCGCTTGGGCATTGACGTCATTCGGTGGTCATGGTTCTTCCTTGGTTCCCAGGAGGCCGCGCAGTTAGCGAACGAGCTCCCAACGAGCCCTGCACCGGAAAGGGGCACAAAAGAGAGCTTTGTACAAATACCGGGAGTCAACGAAAAGAATTTTGCGCCACTATGTGTTTATGCTTGTTTTGTTTTACTTCTGTTCACCCTCTTTAAGCCTGCCTCCCTTTAATGACGTACTTCGTTCTTCTGTTTCGAGATCATCACGATAACCGGAAGACACTCACAAAGTCCCAGACGCGGAGGGAGCTGGACTGTGGGCAGAGTCTGTGCAAAGAAGAGGCCAGCCCAGTCTATCGTGATGGATTGGATTGTGACTTGGGAACTTTCCTTAACTTTTGTGCTTACCAGACTGTCCTGACGGACAGAAAGCTTACCGTGAAAAAGAGAAAGCAAATGCGTAGGAAGTGTCAGAAATCCGATGTGTGTACACGCAACCTTCCGACGCCGAAAGCCCATGGAGGCCTTCTCGCCGTATAACACGCTCAAAGAAAAAAAAAAAAGAAAAATGTTTGGCATAAATATTTCTTGTCACTGTGTCTTTGACGGGACATGCAATGTGCTGGATAAGGATTAGATGTATACGTCGGAGCCCTGTCGCTTTTTCTTTTTTTGCTAGGAGCAACATGTTAAATGGTGTCGCAAAAAAAAAAAAAAAGAAAACAGGGGAAGCTCGCTTTTACCTGGTAGGTTTGTGTCAAGAGCACTGTCAGACATAACCCAAACAAAAAAAAAATTAAAAAAAATCTACAACGCGTGTTATAAAAAGTCACCGACAGGTTAGGGATGTCAAGGCGGAGCTGTAAAGCGTGTTTCATATGCAGCGATTTTGGCTCTAGAGCGGCGCGATTTCTGCCGTCGCGGCGCTCGTGCCGCTCAACCGCTGGTGCTGGCCAGGGCGCCGCGACGGCAGAAATCGCGCCGCTCTAGGACCAAAACCGCTGCATATGAAACACGCTTAAGCCACGGTCGCACTCATCATACATAATGATAAAAATACAAAAAAAAAAGACGCGGCTGCAGATATGATGAAGGAGCTGTCTGCGGACACGCCTCGAATACTTTTCGAAGCTTGTTTTCTTTAGACACACGTACGCTTCGGCCATGTCTGCAATCAGTTCAGACAGTTTCGTTTTTTGGTGTTTAGAGCGAATGATAGCGTAGTCCTATCGGGATAACTGTTCTGCTTCACAGAGCTTCTAGAAGGAAACTTGGGTTGCGGTTGTTCCGGTGCACTGTCGTTTCGGTTACCGTGAATCCAATCAGAGCAAGTGTCTCAACTAGGGTGCCTCTTATAAGTAGTACCCACTGGGCATCGTTATTTGAGGGCGGAGTTCACAGTGCATGCTCAGAACGAGCCCTCCCCACCTTTATCTTATCAGAAGGACTACGATATTGATGGAGTGCAAGGGCGTAGAGGAAGATATGTGGATGTACATTGACAGCCCGCGTTCAACAGCGACGGACTCAATTATGGCCCCCAGAAGACGCTTTCACGAAATTGTGCATGGGCGCCGCCATAACCGACCTTCAGTTTTTCTTTCCTCTTATTCCGTTCTCTTCGCTTCTTCACTACAACAGCAGCACAGGTTATCGCCACTTTAGGTGCTACTGCGTCCCTCTTCTCAGCATAGGCCTCTCTGGAGGCTCGTAAGCGCCCGCTTCAGTGGCTCGGCATTTCGGTAAAACAAGAGAAGGTCGGCTATGGCGGCTCCTAGGCGGCTCAATCTGGCGCGTGATTGAAGCGCCAATACTCTATTTCACCTTATGGTGTACCGCAAGAAATGCTATGAGCGCGAGCTCGTTGCTCTAGTGCACGCTTCAGCGGCACAAGCTCTCGTGCAATAAGGGCAGCTGCCAACGCTACGAGCACGCGTTTCTAGCCTTCGCTGCGGCATAACATACGATGAAACTGAGCATACCTAAATCATTGTGTTTAGGATGATGCCAATCATTGCAAAAACCAAGATGCCGGCAGCACGCGCTCACAGTAAAAATACAAAGAAATCGCCGAAAACCAATGCCGCCGTGGCACCACCAATGCCAACAGCTCGTGCAGGAAGGAGTTCTTTTACGCTCTCCGGAACAAAACAAAACGAAAAGCCTCGGGAACAAAACGCTTAGATGCAATCAAACTAAGCAAAGCGCACATGAAGCCACCCTAGTCTAAACCAGCCTTATTCCGACTCTGCAAATGGATAAACCTTATAAACATCGTGTTTCTTTTTTTCTCTTCCCGCAGACGAAAGCTCACCTGGACGTGCTAGCAGACGCCCTGCTAAGGTGGGCCCGAGGTCGCTACTAAACTCAAGGCAACAAGGAAGGCAAAAGCGAACGTCGGCCAGTGGCCAAGGATCCGGGAGGAGGTCGCCGGATCTTCCCCCTCCCACGTCGACGCAAGACCGGGAAGCCGGGATCGACTGCGGGAGCCTTCCTCCCAACCCGAGCTCCACCTCACCCGTGTCCGCTCCCTTCTTCCTCGTGTCCTGTCCGGAAATGAAAACCTCCGCCGGCCGCGTGTGAGCGGTCCTAGTGCCGCTCGAACAAACCGTGACCAACAACGGCGGAGAAGGGACTGTTCGTCTCTCTAGGCTGGCAACTGTGGAGCGGCGACGGTGACGTCATCAACGTGGCGACGGCCGCGCGTTAGTGACGGTCGGGCAGACTTTAGCGGCACCAGACGTCGCCCCGGAATTTCTTTCATTTAAATACCGCTGTGAAGATCATGTTTTAGGGATGATGTGTGTGCCCGGTTTATCTGTTTATGTGGCCCTTAGCAGAGTCCGTCGCGTGCCGATACTTTCCGGCAGGCTCACGTGTTGTGATTTATTTAGTTATTTATTTATTTAAAAACGATATGCATTTTGTATCTGAAACTAAATGAGCGATGCTATAGTTATAGATTGCATCACAAAATTGAGGGCTCATCAAGTTAAGGTTATCAGGAGATTTAAGAGATGGATCATGACACCGCGTTTGAAAAGCTGGCCTTTCATTTTGTCGTTAACGTTTGCATTGTTTCTGTTTGTGTTACTTTTACGATAGTGAATATTATTGTTACGTTCAACAATATGCCTCTGTCGGTTACAGTAAGAGGTTATGCGGGACACGGTGCGTTTTCGCTCACGTTTACGTGACATTCCTTCAACGTTTCTTCAGAATTTTTTTTTTGCTGCTGCTGTTGTTATTGGTGTTGTTGTTTACAATACGTGTATATTCTTTTGTTGTTCTAAAAGTGACCAAGAGTGACGTTATTACATCGTTCTCGTTACATCAAATATTGCTAGCGATTGAGTTGAGCCACATAAGCTTCCTTTCCATCAAACCTTGCTTTAATAGCAGATACTACCCAGCGTTTATTCACTATACTACTTAACGTTTGGATGAATAACAGGAAGTAACTTATCTCAGGATAGAACGGTAGATCGAGACCTGTCCGGTCTTTGTCTTATACCACAAATCGTGGGTGGTCCGAGTCGCATAAGAGTAGCTAGAATAATTATCAAAAAAAAATAATTTAAATTTACACAACTATTACATATTAAGGCCCTCAATGTGCACATTCTGCGACTTTCCTGTGATCGCCTACTGTCGAAATTCAATGCTACAAGGAGTGGCACCATCTCAAAAGGACATCATATCTAAGTCCCTAGTATTAATAGCCATTAAACCTTCTCCACGTCTCCTTGACGTTGTAGAGGCCGGAGACGAACCACGTGACAGTACTATGCGGAGCGAAAGTTCGTCTGCTTCTTGAACAGGGATTGCGATGATGTCAAAACGCCGAGCTCTTATCGGCTGATTGAAAACAAAAATAGTGGGTAGACCTCAAGGCATCTAGCATCTAGGTCTACCCACTATCCTTTCCATCAAAGTAAGATTATAAGGCTATTATTCAATAAAAAGTAGGTGAGCCAACACGTTAAAGTTCACGGCGCTCGGACCTCATGGCGTCCCGTTCTAAGCGTAGCAGAACTGCCTCGACCGGGCCGGCTCGGCTGGCGTCACTAGGTCAGCGGAAGACCTCTACATGAGGCGCAAGCAGTGAAGCACTGTAGATGACCGTACTTTTCGGAAATGGCCATCGGCTCCAGTTGAGCCATAACTAAAGAGAGAGACGAACGCTTCCTGGCGTTAAGATGGCGAAGCACGGGCACACATACACACACACACAAAAAGGGCTCCAGTCTCCCAGATTTTCCCGGTCTCGCGAGCTGTGTCTCGTGCTGGCCCGCCGCTTCCTTCTTCTCCGAACCGACTCAGCTACCCAAACTTGGTCGTCGACAATCCGCCCCCCCCCCCTCCCTTTTTCCCCCTACAAACCCCGTTTCTGCATTGTGTGGTTGAGCTTATTTTTCTACTCGGGGTCTCAGCGTAAGGTTTGTCGCGAACCCACGCCGCCCCTCCAGGGAACGTCGTCGGCTTCCCCACCCGTCCCTAAAACGCCGCCCAGATCTCTTCCCCAAGAGCCCTCGTCGTCGGGGGTCGTCCCGCCGTCAAACTCGGCGGTATCCCGAAAGTGTTCAGCTCCTCATATCCCAGATAGTTACCTAGCTAGTCACTTTCAACGGCCACAACCTTCCCCAGTAGGGCACTATAGACTTTCTTCCTTTTATTTATTTGTGAAAACCGGGTGTTTCTTTCTTTTTTTTTTTTTTTTTTTTTTTTTGTATTTCCACAAATACGGGCTGCTTGATTCAAGAGTTTTAAGAAAGAATATACGGGTGTCGGACAATGACGTATTGTAGGTTGGTCTTCTTTTCTTTTTAAGTGCATGATGCAACAGTATAGTTAATGACAGCCTAAAAATGCGGAGCGTACGGAGCCCCGCCTCCCGAGCATCTGACCATCGCTCCGCGACCAAAAAGAGTGCGACATTAATCGATAAGAACGCCGAAGAACCAATAATGAAGCAAAAAATGTGAGAGTATTACGCAACATTCGCGCTTCTTAATTTGTCAACGACTATAAGCAGGTGAACGAATAATTTGATCACTAAAAATTGGTAGATATATATATATATATATATATATATATATATATATATATATATATATATATATATATAAGTAAATATATATATATATATATTTTTTTTTAGATCACTCAATTTGGTTTTGCAGCTCACCAGTTAGCAGAAAGAGCCAGCGTTCTTGTCGTCAGCTAACGGGCGCTCACATCCGAGAAACCCTACACCACTTTTAAAACAGGAAAGTATCGATGTCAACACGAAGCTTAAAACCGCTAGTCGCGACTATTTTTTTTTTCGCTTAGTCGTTGTTTGATTCGACGAATGCTCATGGCTTAATAAAAGAAACGCACACCAATCAATCAAAACTCTAAAATCGTCACTTCTACTGCCCATCCTAGATTATTATATTTGATTTACACACAGGTTTTTCTGTTTCTTCACCCCCTCCCCGCTTTATGTACATAAGTATGCAATACACGCGGGGTTTCCTCTCTCCCCTCCCTCACCAAACCAAAAAAAAAGCGCTGATGTACATTCCTGTAAACAGACAGATACATAGATATATAGCTACTTATATTATATATTCTATATTACCATACATTCTACGTGCGCGCGCGTGTGAATGGATATAGAAGAATCGCGAAGTCAGGACAGATGCGCACGGCGCCAGCACCCCCTTTTCTTTGTTTTCAGTCTGGTCTCTTCGTCAAACACGGACACCCGAATCAAAACTAAAATACCTGGCATTTTCCCCTGTTTTGAAAGAATATTTCTTGGACCCTGTAGCGCAGTCGTTGAGCAGCGCGTACAACGTCGTGGATTCAGCTAGAGCCACTGTTATAATCTACGCTCAGAGTATCGCCACCCCATTTTCCGATTTTCATGTGGGCGCCGCCATTTTGGTTCATCGTACGGAGTGGGTTAGATTGGCGATCTTTACACGATTAAAAAATGCGAGTTCCTCAGCTTCGCACGCGGTGTCAGGAACCTTGGGCGATTTCTAGAGAACAGAAAACCGTTTTCGGGTGATTTCAGGTAAAATGTTCACGGAATAGGCAACGATGACGTGCAGCACCAAGATGGCGGAAGTTTTCCTTACCCTGAAGCGTAGCTTATTTTGGGGCTCTAGAATCAGCCAGAAATGATCAGATATATAAAAGCGTCAAAAACGACCGGAACAAAGAAGGCGGGAACAACATAAGGCGCCTTGTGTTGTTTACACTCTTCTTTGTCCCTGTTGTTTTTGGCGCTTTTATATATCTGAATATGAGTCAACTGGCCAAACTTTCCACTTCGCTGCAGCCAGAAATATCGTGTACATTGTCTTTTCTCCCTAGACCGCCTTTCTATATACCCGTGGCAACCGGGCGTCATCGGTCCGTACAGACCCCATTGCCGGGACAACGCAGAGACAGGTCAATGCAAATGTGATACTTCGTAGCGAAGAGAGTGTACGACGACCTTCCCGGTGCTGGCTTTTGCGCCCGATATCTTCCCCTCGTAGACAGAGAAGTTAGCTTCGGGTGCAAACAAACTTTGAAGTGTCCGTTGACGTCAGTGGCTGCTCACTCTCAATCATTATAGCCGAAGCTGAAAGGATAAAAAAGAAGGAAAAGGAGAAAGAGAGAGTTAGAAATAGCTGTGTCCACAAATGTGTTCAACGTGTTTCTCACTCACGGAACGTATACTACGGCTGCTTATACCTATACCGCTAATATACAAGCTTGTTCCTTGCCGTGACAACTTTCACGCTTTATCAAACGAGTTACTTATACTCTCATGATGCCCGAGTCCCACTGCGGCGACAAACAGAAACGACTAGCGTCGACGTACCCCAAGCACGTGCAGCGTGCACGCGACGGTTATACCTTTTGGCAGGCGTGCAATCAGACGCGCTTACTTGGTGAGCATGTTGCACCTCTTTAAAATCTGTCGGCGCAGGCTGTTTATGTCTGTCGCTCTGGTGGAACTCTGGCATTAGTGATCTCTGCACTGCATGAATATAGGAGCGCCAGTCATTGTTGTTGTTCTTCATATGGCGAGTTCAACCGGTGCTGCAACAACAGTGTGGACTCAGTACCCGAATAGGCGGACGCCTTTCTGCCAGTAAGGCTGCACCACCACTGGAGTACGATACCGGTCTCTCTTCTTATTGGTTGAAACGATTAGAAGAAGATCAATGAATGGCGTTTCTATCTGCATCGCGGTGCAGTATACGTGCGGTAATTCTTTTCAGTGTATACGCGGCTCGACCGCCTCTGTATGTACATATACGGAGGACGCCTGCAAAGAATCGATGACACACCTCGACACTTCTGACATACCTACATCCGTTTCGGTTATTTCC
Organism: Ixodes scapularis; assembly: GCF_016920785.2. Taxonomy (NCBI): domain Eukaryota; kingdom Metazoa; phylum Arthropoda; class Arachnida; order Ixodida; family Ixodidae; genus Ixodes; species Ixodes scapularis. Next base: position 30,407,985 of record NW_024609857.1, read on the forward strand.
AGAAAGAAAACGCGAGTCGAGGACTATTTTCGTACGATAGATGAGGAACTCCAAGAGTAGCGTTATTCACTAATAGGACCGTAGTGGTGCAGGCTTTTCGAACCGTAGCGACTCAGTGTACAAACCCGCGTTCACGTATTTCGTTCTTAAAAAAAAAATGGAAGAAAAAGGAGACCCGGGCGTACTATCCTTGCCACCAGAGACGTTGTTCGTATTAGATTCAAACAAAGATTATATCACTGAGAAACCAACAAACACGGCAAACGTCGAAGCTCTGCCTCCAACGGAAGAGCGTACTACAACTGTAATACTTCGACGTCACTGATTATTGTTCACCCAATCCTCAGTTCTCCGCAGCGTGTCCGCTTTCCTCATATATACACAGGAGCACGCATATGTTGGGGTTAAAAATATTCGTTCGTCACAAGGGTTGATAAAACTCCACCTTTGCCGCGCTTTCATGGCGGATACGACAGACCTCGACATCACCTCGCGATTTTCCTTTGATGCAGTATTCTCGCAAACGTACTCATTTCTTTGAAGCACAAAGCAATTCCGTTCTTGTGTCTTCGTTTATTTATTTATTTATTTTGGCTTAGTACAAAATGGCATTGGATGCGAGAGGTTTTGCTCCAACTGTGCCGAAATATCAGTCGCGTGCGCTGGTACAAAAGAAAAAAAAAGTATACGATTTCCAATCGGCACAAGTTCGCTTGACTCTTGCCGACAAAAAAAAAAAAAAGATATAATATTTACATGCAAAAAAACACAAGTTTATATATTTTGCGTTTTCGCAACAACGGGTCTACCAGTGATATTTCGTCCTTCGCCAGATACGGTGGGGAAAAAAAAAAGAAGGATCAGAATATTTGATTGTGGATCTCTCGCTGAAAAGAAGATGTGTACCTGTTTTTAAAACCCTCTGCGCGAGCGTTACTTTTTTTCCCTTATCCAATCATCTGATGCCCCACTGTCGCCCTTTTCGAATGGATTGTCTATAGAGAAGGGCTCGCATATTTACTATATATGTACGCGAGAGTGGTTCGTTTTATTTTATTTTGTTGTTCCGAGCACCGTCACTTTGTGAGTGAATATGTATACGTGTGTTTGTCGAGTGCGGTTGGAGCCTTCACCTCTGCAGTAGGTGATCACCAAAGCTCTGAGTGGTGAGAAAGTATTGAAAAAAGTTGCTCTTCTATACAATTGTTCTGTTTATGGCTGTTTGATGTGTGTTACCACAAAACGCGCTCCTCGTATCACATTGAAAATCAAAGCAAAAAAAAATGTCTTGTCATGTGATGTTTTGGTGATTGGGAGTTGATCGCAGTTTGTGTCGGTTTGAACCTTGTCTGATGGGATTGCGGGATGCCAGAAACAAACTCGATGATGACTCGCGATCGTGAAATCGCAATTACCTAAAGCTATCGTCTAATTCTTTATCGTTTTTGTAGCTAAACAAACGTTAATTGTCGCGCGTTGTAAGAAAAGAAAAGACATTTAAATGAAAGCTTTTCTATTCCAGTAAAACAGAAATTTCGCAAGAAAATGCCTCCCAGGCTATCGCAACTAGATCAAGTGTTGAAAAAATAACATTGTTACGAGAAATTCACAGGTGACTCGTTTTAACGTTACTTTCAAATAAACGTCTGACCTTCGCTAGATGATGATCTTTAAAAGTTATATCCTCGACAACCATAATTTATAAAACGGGCATTAGCCGCTCCTCACTGAGAAATCAAGAAACACGGTGCGTGACGGAGGGGAAGTTCCCGAGAAAAAAAAGAACCGTTTTCCTAGGCCAGGATAAATAAACTAGGTATCGCAGAAAGCTCAAACTCTGTTAGAATGTGAAGCTAGCGGTTGGGGGGGGATAGAACGCGAACGTTTGAGTTGGCGTTGCCTAAATTAAAAGATAATTGAAAAAACAAAATTTTTCCATCAGAAATTTTCTACCTAAGCATAAAATTGGCAAAACAAGAAATGATATTGGGATCGCTCGTGAGATCAAAACACTTGTCAGAAAAAAAAAATCGGTTTCTTTCTTCCTGGCAAGTTTCGTTCACTGAAATAGATGATACGGACGGCCACAACATTTTTTTTTTGTTTTTTTCTTGCGAAGTTTGGTAAAGGTGAACGTCGTCTCATCGAGAAAGTTTGTTTTTCTCAATTATCTTTTGACCAAGGCAACGCCACGTTCTCAAACATTCGCATTCAATTCCAGCCGCTATATCGTCACTTTCTCACGTAGTTTGAACTTCCTGCGATGCATAGTTCATTTACCCGCACCGAAAAACGCGGTTCTCTTTTCTCGGCGCTCCCCGTATTTATCTGCACGTTTGTTAACTTGGGGTTTTTCCTTCGCCTCTCTTACACGATTTATTTATTTATTTCGCGTTTTTTAGTCTGTCAGCGCCTGTAGATCTAAAAATAAAATCTGCATAATCGGGATAATGATGAATGGGCAAGTTAAACAACTTGTTCATTCTCCCCGTGTACACCCGATTTCTTCTTTTTTTTATGTTTTGTTTTGTCTAATCGTGTTTTCTGTTTTGTCATTCGTCAGAAGTTCTTACAGTGTTCTCCCTGATTGGCTGTCTCCGTGATATGTAAAAAAAAAAAAAAAGAATTTCACATACTTTTCTTTTAGAGCGTAGAGTGCTCAAAGCAGTCAGGTCATTTCCTCAAGTGGGCTACACGCGGTCATACTTCTATCCTCCCCCCGTCCCCCCATAATGTTTTTGTTTTTTATATATATATTGCGTTACATTTTGTTTTATATTCCGTTTCACTTTAAGACCGAACACATGCCAAGGTTACGACCCAACGGAGCCAATGAATCAACGCCGAAAGTGCATAGTCACTGCACTCATCGTTTCTAATAGCAAAGGCAACTTTTGGTGCTGGTTCATTGATTCTGTAGGGTCGTAGCGTTGGCATGTGTTCGGACTTAATGTCAAACGTAGTATAACATCATCTCAAAACTGACGATTTTTTTTTTTTTTCGGCGGTTTGCAGCGAGTTTGAGTTTGTCGCCGTCCTGGTTTTCGCGTCTGGCTCGCTTACGGCCGGGCGTCGTCCCCTTCTCACCGACATTAGAGCACCCCTGATGAACAAGTGCAAATCGTGGCTCGCAAGTGGCAGTGTTTCGCTCCCCATCCTCTCTCTCTCATCCTCTCACAATGTCCAGTGTATAGACGAAGAAGCGAGCGCGGCAGCAGAAGAGAAAGCCGTAATAACACGCAGACATGTGCACACTTACATTCGACGAGTCGTCCAACTCCCCGTCCTCTCACATTCTGCGATCCCCAGCTAAGCTAGGGAGATTAACGGAATTATTTACGGCGTAATCCCCTCGTGTTTCACCCTAGCATAACCTTCGCATAATGTTTAATTTTGCTTTTTTTTTTTGTAGTTGTAAAGCTTTCTTTTTAATTTTGTAGGTCAAATGTGTTTGTTTCGTTTTTCCGCTTGTGTGCATGTGTTGTTGTTATTGCTTTCTTTTTGCTTTTTTGTGTAGATTTTTTTTTAAAGTTTGACTCCATCGCGAAACCCTAATATTAGGATAAGGCCATGCCCGAGTTCGTCAATTTACTTCGGAAGCGGTTCTCTGCGTCGTAATCACCTCTTTTTTTCTTTCTTTCTCTATATTGTCTATATTTATGTCTAGATGAGTCATAAAAATAGTTTCGGCTTAACTATATTCTCACCAATCTATCTTAGGTTATGCAACCTTTACAAAGTTTACACCTGTTTCTTGAGTTCAAAGTGTCATGGTTGTCTTTATTTCTTATTTTCGTGCCACGTATTCTCATTTTGGATGAGCCTTTAATAATTTTCTCACTTTCTTTTGTACATTCACAATGCTTTTTACGCGTCATCTTTCTTTCTTTCTTTTCTTTTTGTGTAAAATTAAAGTTTTAGCGTTTTTTTGGAGAGTATGTTTAATTCTCATCACTTTCCTCTCCCAGGCCTTATTTTCTTCGAAAATGCCAGCGAACTTCCTAAACTTCCGCACAGCCCGCTTCCTTCGTTAAACTACCGTCTACTTACCCAACATTTGCTATCGCTCATGCACGATTCCACAACTACCAATGGGAGTAGAAACAGTCACCAAAAGCCCACGCGCAAACACACGCTCGCGCACGCACACACAGATAAACACATATGCACGACCACACAGCCATCCACACACATTTAGACTGAACGTTACACAGAATAACGCCAAACACGTTAGATTACGGACCCAACAGGAAAGCAATTAGGCGTGCACACGCAGAACAGACCCCAATCCGAAGCTCTCTGAACAATCTCTGAGTCACTATTATGCATAGAATGGCAGATCAATGGAAGAGCCAGTCTCGCTTTGGCATTCTAAAGAACAGAGCTAAGAAAATAGCTATGCATGTCCTTTTAATAATAGAGCAACGCTACGAAGGTAAAGAGTACACCACAGCACCGTACTTTATTATCCGGGGTTACCCACACGCATGCGCAGAGCTGGTCATTGGGACGCCACTGAACATTCACAGAAAGAATCCCATTGCTTGGTTAAATTTGAGATAGCACTTAACGTAAGAAGAGGTGCAAACTTAGCACTAATCCCTCGACGTGATAAGGATTGAGAGCACCTCTACTTTGTAAATTAGAAACGAGTTCAGAGAAGGGAACACCCTTTGGTTAGCAGAAGCATCAGCATTCGCTAAATGCTCGCCGCTGCTGAGTGACCTAACTGCGTTAACGGACATAACTCGGCAGTGAAACAAAGTGACGTGGATAGTAGACTCAGGGAACCAGACAACAGACCTCATTTGAAAAGTCGTGAGCAAGAACCGGAGTGACTAAAAAAGAAACACAACAGTTGATGGCTTGGCGTTTTTATACGGGCCCTAAACGTACAAAAAAAAAATCTTAAAATTGCTTTTATAAGGTTTTTTTTTTTTTTTTTTGCTTTTTGTGTTTGAGTTTTCGCAAAAGCGTTCCACGTATACTCTATAGACTGGTTCGCCAAAAGTTGAAACCGCGTATCTCAGTACGGTCAGGGAATTCTTGGTTGGCAAGATGTGCGAACGCACGCAGCCCCGCTGCAGAAAGTTTCTGTAGGCTAGCATCCGACATCCAGCGGCATTTTCCAGAAATTCTAGATTTAAGAGAGTTAGCAACTTAAACCTTAAACTGCGTTTTGTGGTGTAATGGCGGACACCTCTTGCAACCCTTGTCTTCTGCTTATGTTGGTTGCCCAAAAGTAAGCGTGCGTTGCCGCGTGGAGAGCAAGATAACAGAATGAGAGACTGAGCAGTACTTGGAGAAGCGGGCAAATGATCGGCGCGCTTTCGTCTCACCTGCGCAGCTTGTACTACGAACGCGGTCCGTAAAACACGTCACCCAGATTGAGCAGTTAGAAACACTCTCAAATCTCGGCACATTGGCATTTTTTCAGCAACGTAATTGCAACCTCGCGGATTTCGAACAAACTAAGTCCCAGGGGCCGTGATAAGAGCCGCTTTCCTTGCACCTGACACCGTCTGCTATCCTCCGCTAGGTGCTAACCTCCGGTTAAAAAGAGAAAAAGAAAAAGTAGTCAAGCTCATTGTGCGTCTGTACGTTCGAACCTTCGCAATCACGAACACAGGAAGCTTGTTTTCACTTCTTCAAAGCCAAAACGTCACGCGGGTCAAGAGAGATATACTACAAATGCGTAAGGATTTACAAAATACTTCTTTGCTTACTAAAAAAAACAATTCTTGCTTTCCCACAAAAAAAAAATGGAAAAAAAAATCACTGCAATTGTTGGATGAAGTTTAGCAAATGGAGAGGTCAAAAATAGCCGTAGTCTTAGAACTACTGCATCCAATTCCGATGAGACACTGCGTAATATGTGTCCCATCGCAGAATTCATTTTTAGGTCTACACATATTTTCAGCCTCATATTACGCTGAGTTTCCGTCGTATGTTTCAGTGATTGGTTTCCCGCGTGCACTGAAACAATTAAACGCACATCAAGGATGTCTCCCTAGAACATTTTGTAAACATGTATTAAGCACAAAACCATCCCTTTCATAATTTTGTTTAGTGAGCGTCCAAATAATCTGTCATGCGTTTTGTTTTTTATTATTATTTAGTAATTTGTGTTTGGTTGCTTCACTCCTTCCCTAACGAAATCGTAACTGATCATTCTGTGTTGTTCAGATGCCGTGCAAGCTAGCGTCGATCGAGCATCTTGTCCAGCGTCCAAACCGTTGTCGGGTTGAGGTACCCTGAGTCTTATACCGTCGTGCGGGGTGCGATCTTCGTATAAATATATTTCCAACAGTCTTTCAACCAAAAGAAAACGGAACCGATGGGATCTAGCTAGACAGATAAGTTTCCTTCAAACGACCTGCCTGCGTGCCTCTTCTCCTCAGTAGGAACGAAAGTTGTCGAGGTGACCGCGGCGAGTGGCATTGAGCATGGTGGCGCTACTCATTGTGAATGGTAACCAACAGAAAACGAACAGGAGCCGCGAAATCCTAAGAAACCCAGAACCGCTTCTTTGATATTATTATAAAGTGATGATGCGATAATGGAAGGAAACGTTATTCGAACGCTTCCTTGCCGCCAAAATTCCGTTTGAAGTAAAACTCCAACGGAGTACATAACACTCCGTTTTACTCAAAGAGCGAGAGTAGCAGAAGGCATACATGAACGAGCTGCGGGACTTGGCGTCCTTGTCAGGCACGGCGTCTTCGTTCACAGCAAGCGTCGTTCAGGGCAAGATGCTGGTACTTGTAGTTCTAACTTCGCTCGCACATAAAACGATAAAATTACCAGCATATAGCTGCCAAACTAGCTGTAGACAAAACGTAAATCTCAATTTCATGACAATCTTAAAAAGAAACGAAACAAAATGTAAGCAAAATTACACGCGAGTCATATACTCGAGAAAATGCTCCCGATCCACTGCCGCGTATCCCAGGTAGGTTACGCTATGTCGGACGCTCAGTGACGCACGTCGAACGCTGACTGCCGCTGCGTGATAACTTTTGCTCTCGCTTGAGCCGCGGCCTATGCAGCAACGAACTCAAAATAGAGAGCCAAGATTGAACAGAGGAAACAACTGGAACCACGGAGAGCGTTTGCATTTTGATGGCGGACACCTCCCGCGCAGGTTGGGCGCCGTGCTCTTGCGTGCGTTGTCGCATGGCGAGGAGGAATGCAGGCGAAGAGGTGCACTTTCGTCACCTGCTCGCAGCTCGAATTGCTAAAAACGTGACCTACAAAACACGCGAGACCCCGCTCGAACAGTTGGAACCACTTTTAAATCTGGAAACACCAGCTCAGGAAATTCATCTGGAACACAATGTCGCAGTGCCCTTTTAACGACGAGGTCGCTGGAGCGAGGCGATGGCGGTGCGGAGCGGCCGTAGCGAGGCGACCAGGAACCGCCCATTAATCAGTTTAGCGCTCGAAGGACGAGGACGCTCAAAGAAGCCGACAATTATTGCGTCGGAGACAATCACACTTAGATTCGCGTTGCCGTGGGAACGCTGGCGGCGTCAGCATCTTCGAAGGAATGCGCTCTTCTCTTGTCCTAAATATTGTATTGTTATGTTGTTGTCGTTTCTTCTTAGTTTCTATTATACGCCACTCGTGTTGCGAGCATCCGCTGAAGAGGAAACGGTTGAAGTTATAACACGTGCTTGAAACATCTTCCGTGCCCGTTTCCAAGGGAAACGATCCTTCGAAGACTTCGCCACTGTGCCGGCGGTCGGCAACGCGAGATTCTTAAATTGGTCGGAATATCGACCTTAACTACTGACATTGATTTTATATTAAATTCCGCACTCGCTTCGTCTTATTCCTTGCATGGCTCGTTTCTTTTTTCTTTTTTTTTTACCAATTTCTATTTTTACATGCTCAGACATTATTACTCAATTTTTTTTTCAACTCTAATACCCCCCAAAAATTGTATATACATTCCTTTTTTTTAAATTCGTTGACGACTGTTAATTCTAGATCAAACTTTCTGGAATGTGATAATGACAATCAATCTTCGTTTGTCACCATGCTAAACGCTGGCGATAGATATTGGAAACAAGCGAACTTTTTTCGTACCCAAAGAAGGAATTTTTTATATACGTATTTCTTAGCTCGTGGCTTTCCGGCAGCTGGAGGCTATGGCAGCCATCGTCTGCAACAACAACAATCTAGATTAGAAAAAAAAAAAAACTAAGAAAAAGCTTTCGTATTCGTGTTTAACGACATTTAAATACTGAGATATGCGAGACAGTAGGCCCATAACGGCCAAAAGTTCAGTCCCAAGCTAGCTACACGTCACTTTACGTTTCAACTTACCAACCTTTAGCTGAACCCGTCTCATTCGTAACAGTTCACTGGGCATGCCATTTTACTCCCTGGATAACGACGCACGGTCAATCCAAAGTTTCCAAGAAACAACTCGGTCGGAACAAATTCACCGATTAAAAAAATAACAAAAGCTTTATCATCTCAACTATTGGGTTTCAGAAAAAAAAAAAAAAAAGAGGGCAGCAAACCAGTTCAGGTCACTTCAGAGTCATTACAGGGGCGCGTAGCGCACTTCGTACTTTTGCTACCGAGCACTGGCTAGGTGGCGCGAGCCGCCGTCCGATTCGGAGGATCTAGCCGTATTCATCCATCCATACGGATCACTGAGTTCTCCCCGAACTACGCGTGACCGATTGTTCACGCTTACCGCGCCCATTCAGCTCATCACCGATCGCTCATCGTACACTGTATACGTGCACAAGCGAGCGAAGGTTGTGCCTTTTTTTTTCTCTCTCTCTGTCTAATTTTGTTTTATGGAGCGGACCCTACTAATCAATACTTACTCATTACATCGCGAATCGGTTTTTCATTCGCGTTTCCCGGTGATTATTTACCGTGTTATCGCGATATCGCCCACCTTCCCCTTTCGGCCACCGGTCACCTTTGGTTTTACGTTCGGCCTTTCGCTGCGGGCCTCTTTCTTTTTATTTTATTATTGTTATTTTTACTTTGCGGTGTTTTCCAATGAATTTTTTTTAACGATCGTGCTTTTTTTCTTTTCTTTTTTCCCCGTATTACCGACTACTCGTTGAACGTGCTCGATAATTAAAGTGAGCATTTCAGTTACTCTTATACGTTTCAACTAGACAGCGATAAAAGTAACATGGCGTTGTAGATAATCTTGAACGCCATAGACTTATAGACTTTTGCAAGTACGGCCCATGGGCGCCGCCATCTTGCTGCTGGTTTGGGTAGATCGTCTGATAGTCAAGCATCGCCGATGGCTACCGACGGCATCAGCAATGCTTTCCTATCAGACGATCTAACCACACCAGCAGCAAGATGGCGGCGCCCAGAGGCCGTACTTGCCAACGTGTAGAGGAGCAAAAAAAAAAAAAAGAAATGGACAACACATATACACAGTGTTGTCTTTTTTTTTCGTAGGTCTTGGTTGTTTAAGACGAGGGCACTGTAGTCGGTCACGCTCATAAGAGGAGTAATAACTATAGTCACTGACATCGTAAAAAAGTCAGGGTAGGGCGAGTCCCCAGCACCTCATTATCACTTCGCAGCCAATGAGGTTTCTGCATTAGTTGATTAGAAAGCAGAGGGACCAATCACGAAGCAAGAAGCCTGAATTTACATGATAAGCCACGCCCTGCGTTTTTTCTTCTTTTTTTTTTTTTTTCAGCTAGTCTGACCACTTTGGATGGAAGATGCCTTGTTTTTATGGCAGCGGATAAAATTCGTAAACGTTCATTTCCTATAAAACGAACGTAATAATTATCTTGAAACTCAAAATTAAATCGGATTACTTCGGACGAGAAATGTATTACATGACAATTTACTTTTCATCATTGCCGCAATACTGTTCATAAACGCTTTTAAAAATCTATCAAAGAGGACAGTTTCAGGTAAACCCGTAACATTTAAAAAAAACTACAGAAGAGCGCGTAGGTAGTTGGGCGTGAAAGAAAAGTCGCAACGCAAACCCTCGATCGTGTGTTTTCGTAACCATTCAAGAAACGGTCGTGTAATTTTGTCTCAGAGGTACTTCGCACTAACTCACTTTGCTCTGTCACATCTGCAGATGAACCTGCTGGCAGCACGCAGACTTTCAGTATTACTTTTTCTCTCTCTCCCTTTATCTCTTTCCCTCGCAGTATTTAACTCGACATTCCCAGCAGGCAACAAACAAGAATGATCTCAGATACGACAGAACAAAGAGGCGCGAATATACCTCGCGAAAACCTAAGTCGAAATTCAAGCGACGGTGTCCGAGTCTTCAGACCGATTTTGAGCTGGCATCCCCTGCAGTCATTACTCTTTTTCATCGCATTCGTCGGCCTCCGACTGGTCCTATTTTGTATTTAGAACCTCCGAGCAATGTGTGGGTAGAATCTCCGGAGGCCCTAAACTTGTCAAACACGAGGTTGGAGCAGAAAGTTCGCGCAGCGCGCCGAATGGATGTCGGCAAAAAAAGCACTAAATTATCGTCGTGATAGGCCAATCGGTGAGCTCCGTCAACTTCAGGCCCAACTTTGTGTTTAACCAGCTTAAAGGCCCCAGATAAGTGACAACCCAGATTTATTTTAACCCTTACCGTGTGTTTTATAATGCTTCATTTTTTTTTTAATCTGCCTTGACATGTTGAACAGTGCGTTATTCGAAGTGCTGAGGTGGTGGAGTGAATTAAATATTAAGATAAAACGAGACATTCGTTGAATTAATACGTACTTCTTATTTGTGTTCATTTATTTTTATGGGCGCCTGCAGAATGTTTTATCTTAAAAGTATCTTCGGCGTAAGAGAAAAAAAATTTCAATCATGAGACCGGTGCCAATGAAACTGAGCCCTCCATAGGTAACTGCCCGCTTCCTGCAACGGGTCGGAGTTGTACTGCGAATATTTTATTCATAGGTCATTTTAGTTTTACCGGCATGGGCTACAATCCATCGCACGATTTTTGCTAAGGAATGTTTGAATACGAAGAAATAAAATTGTAAAAGAGCAACCAGAGAACAACAAATCCACCGTTATGTAAAGAATTCGCAGAAATGTATGGAGCACCGGCCGAATGCTTCTACCAAAAACTGAAATCTTTTTTTATGCTTCTTTGGAGGTGTTACGGCTGCCACTAGAACAGTAATGTCTGCCACGGTGCATCTCTTGTCACAACATCGCCTGAAAAGCATTGTGTTCCTGATACTGTGTTTACTTCGAGGTATTCTGCTATTTCCCTTTTCCTCCCTTTTTTTTCTCTAAATTGTCTCTTCTCCAACCCTGTTTATCTTTCTCTTTGTCACCTCTGTTCCGCGTGTTGCACCCAATCCCGAATCCTTCTCCTTGAACATGTTCACGCAGCCACATAACCGAGTAACCTAAATTAGGTGTGTGTATATTGTAAAAATAATTTTAAAACAAGTCAAACCTACGTGACAACTAAATAAATGGGTTTGAGCCCCTCTTTTGAGCATTGCTCCATGCTACCTGCCCGTTGTTGCTTACTGACGTAACACCAGCCCTCCCAAATGAAAAGAAAAAAGAAAAGCACGTCCTCGCACGTTACCCGAGAACCACGGCATTCTTGTGAACTGGTGTCTGCCATGTGCTAAAGTGTGAAGTAGAGGAGACAGAGTGGAGGCAGTCTCAGAAAAAAATGACGCAGAGTTCGAAAAAGGATCGTGAGCGGTTGCCACCGGTGCGACCCAGCGAGTGTGACTTCGTGTATCACCAGGTCCCTTCCCTACGAACTTCATGGTCGCCTCCGAACGTTTCCTTTGATCCTCGATGGTGGATTCGATGCGTGTGTTCGCTAAGACTGCGAGTGAGTCTCAAGAAGGACATGACGACATCTTGCAGCGCGGTTTGCGCGATCGAAACGGAGAGAGTGCAATGCGCCCCAGAAAGAGGACCTGTGCCGTCCCCTCCCCGACAACGTTCGAGCAGGCACCAGGCGACGGTGTAAAGACATTCTAAGCACGGTGGCAGGATATGATCTCTGAGGACGTTTGGCGCCCTTTTACGAAGTCCTGCTGTGTACCTCGACGCACCACTCCCGCGACAAGTGCGACTGGCGAATGAAAGTTGTGTACGCCCGAAACCGTGGCGTGAGTCTGCTTCGCTAGACGGACGAGCCGAGCATTCCGTCATGTTTGCGTTCGGTTTTGTCCCTCATCCCCAAACATTACATTTCCAGTCTAGGTCGAGACTGTGTTGGTTTGCTGTGGTTTCCTCTTAGTTGCGCATATACTTAAATGTGCGTGTGTGTGTGTGTGTGTGTATGTGTGTGTGTGTGAAAGAGAGCGAAAGAGAAAATGAAGGAATGTAGTGTGGTAACTAGAAACCGTAGTGGGCTGTGTCGTTATGTTGCCTGGTGTTTTCAATTTGTCTCGCTGCCGCTTGTTCGCTGATTCGCCGGAAGACTGCTGCTGCTCCTCTATTGCTCTCCCCTCTTTCCCTCTTTTTTGTCAAGATCAGTGTACGCGGACGCGGAGTATGCAAAACAATTCAGTCGGAACAAGCAACATGTACTTTGGAGTGAGACAAATTAAAGCAAAAGTGTCTATTTTCCTCGGTCAAGCAATACGAAATGCCTTCCTGTGCTCTTCGGAATCCTTCGAGTCACAAATACAAAAGAAAAAACTCTAAAAACAAAAATTACGCGTGCTTAGCAGACGCAAGCAGAAACCGAGGGAGGCGGAGAAGACGAGAGTGCGCCTGGACGTACGAACATCGAGCTGGGTTGGAATGAGTAGTGGTCAGACCTAAAGCTAGTTGTCTTTATCTCCACTGCACTCGTCGAACGCGTTAGAACGTGAAACGCCGGGTTACGCCTTCTAACGCGTTCGACGAGTGCAGTGGACACCAAGGCAAGGCTTTGCGTCTACCCCCAATCAATCCAACCAGAACTCGGTGTTCGCACGTCCCGCCGAGCTCTCGTCTTCTTTTCTCCTTCTGTTTCTGCCCGCATTGTCTTGGCTACGTAAAAAGATAACCCGCGGTGTTTTTCGAAAAATGCTGTCGTTTTCAGAAACAAAACAAAAAAAAAGGGCGGGGGGGCACGCAACAATATATTAGCCGCCTTTGTGTAAGCTGGCACCTCTTAACTGCTACATACAGTAATCGACGGCTTGTAAAAACGCGGAACGCGGTGGGTTCAGAGTATCTTACTACTACCCCGAAGCCAGTGAGATTGGGACCATTAGCCGATCGGAATACCAAGGAACGAATCACAATGCAAGAACTGTGAACAAGGATTACCGTATTTAATCGAGTAACAGCCGCATTGTTCATGAAGAAAACCTGAGGGTTCGCTTTTCCGCGGAGCATGCGGCTTGCCCATCACCGCAATCGGCAGCATGATTCCAGCGGTTTACAGGGCGGAGATATATAACGTCTTCGCGCGAAGATACCATCTGTGAAGATTGCATTTGTTGTATGGAGAATCGTGCTCTCGATCTAGATCTAGTTATTCGCTATGTTATTTTTGCGCAACACGATGATTGGCTGTATATATGTTCTGCGGAAAAGCACACGCAAGGGCCTTGTTCATAAATAGTCCGGCTATTACTCGAGTAAATACGGTAATCATTTTGCGGCTGCTACGGTGCCATATGACATCTCGTGTAGGGCATGTATAGACCTTTTCCACAAGGGCGCCGCCATCTTGAATTGTCGTCACTTCCAGTATGGGCGAAAACATTACTTTGCCGTCGCCACGCCAAAAGAAGACATTTGGGATATAAGCCTAACCGTCACACATTCTCGTTTTGGCTCCCCTCTATTTTTTTGTTGGTTACAGGTTGAAACGTTTTACTATTTTGTCGTCGCCCATACTGGAAGGGACGACAATTCAAGATGGCGGCGCCCCTGTGGAAAATGTCTATAGGGGGGAATAGAGGACACCCTCCTCATTTACTTTGGACGGAACGACGGCCGCGTTGAATTTTCCCCCGTTGGAGTGGTTTGTTTGGCGACGCCTCTCATCACCCCTTCCTCTCACCGCCAGAGCACGTGACCAGGCGACGCCTCGAAGCGCGGTGCGGTTGACGGGGTTGCTGATGCGAAGTCGGTGTACCGCTGCCGCTGTCACGCGTGTTTCCGCGGTTCTTCTTTGTCGACTTTTTTTTATGTATTCTCGGGGAGTGTCTTGTCTTCCCCTAGTGAAGTAGTTGACTAGGGGAGTAAAGCAGAAAGGTACAGTCAAAACGTTCGTGATTCGGGAAGTTTGAACCCCAGATTCACCAATGTAGCGAGCTCGTACTCAAATTTTAACGACAAAAAAAAGAAATATAGTGGGTGTGTATATTGGCGAGACGCCAAGACCGCGTGATCATCTGTGCAACGCTGCGTTTATACGCGGAAAAACTGAGGGAGAGACGGAGATCAGAGCACCGAGCTCCGATTGGAAGGATTAATGGGTATAAAGGCTAACTGCCTCTCTCTTTATCTACCGCCTCCCTCCGATCCGAGCGAACAAGAGCGTCGTCCGGTCTTCGCGCAGCGTCTTACGTCTGAACGTCGAAAGCCGGCGTTCGTCGTTCGAACGCGGGCGAACAACAAGTAGATACAAAGGCAGCCAGTCTTTGCTCTTATCCAGTAACCCTTCCAATCGCAGCTCGGCGCTTCGACGTTCTCATCTCCTCCTTTCCCTCGTTTTATCTCTATATTAGTACGGTGCCTGGAGCGCGTCTGCGACTGGTGTGTTTACCGCGTCCAAAAAAGTGGTCCCTCGATTTCCGCCCGATGACGTCATACAAGTGTCACGCTGTGTCGCCGGTCGCGATCCTGGCGGCGATTCGATAGCTGTGATGTATCTGGCAGACACCTGTTCTGCTGCAGGTCGCTCTCCAGTGTCACAGCCCACGAAAGCTTCGGCAGCCAGAAGTTCGGACGCCGTGAATACAGCGACACTGGCTTTCGGTTGCGCTACTCGCAGCTTTTTGTTAGCATTTCTACGACCAACCGCCAGGATCGCGACATGTAACAGCATGACACTCCGGCTTTTGTGACGTCATTTGTTGCAACTTCGGGACCTTTTTTGAAAGTATGGGCAGCATAGGACGCTAAACACTCCAGACGGAGACGTGCTCCAGGCACCATAGTATTAGCTTCAAAATGGTGGATACTTGGGCTAGTTGGTGGTTGCTATACATAATTAAACAGCGCACAAGGAGAGGGACAGAAAAGGAAGACAGCGCTTGCCTGTCTTCCTTTTCTGTCCCTCTCCTTGTGCGCTGTTTAATTATGTATAGTATTAGCCCCGAGGACATGACGTGGCACCACCTGGCGGCTCTTTGTCGTGACGTAGTACCGAGTATCACGTGACCGCTTCTGCGCTTCGTTGGTAGCACGTAGGTTGAGGCGTATCGTTCACAACGCATGTTTGTTTCGTTAATTAGAACGAAAGTTTAGGATTTATTTTGACCTAATTCTTTAATTGTTCTTCTCGTCAAAATTAAGCTCAAGCGGCGCGACAACAGTGGCTTCGCGACCTGCGTGACAGGACCCAGTGACCTAGTTTCGAGTTATCGTACTGACCACGACCAAATTGATTGCCGTCGTGGCTTCCGAGTGTCAAGTGATCGAACAGGTAGATTCTAGGAAGGCAATATTTCCGGTGCGAGTTCTCTGTTTTTTTTTTCGTTTTTTTTTTTTTTGGCCTGTCAGGAACAGGTTAGGCAGAGAAAATAGAAACCAATCGCGACGGGAGCCGGGCAGGCGTTAAACTTGTCATTCCAATCGCCGTTCTTTTTTTTTTTTGTTTTTTTGCGCGGGTTATGAGAGACACGCGAAAATTAAATGTACCTACCACATAATGCGAGGGTAATCCATAGCGTGTTTGTTTGAGCTTTACAGCAAAGAATGCAGCAGAAAGAATTGACGAGTGTGTGTGTCACTGCGAATAGAGCATCCGCCACCACCGCACAACACTCCGACAAGGCAAGAGGACGACGAAGAGATAAGGCTCACCCTCAGGTCAAGGTTCAAACTATTCATACAAAATGACACAACGTATAAAGTAGAAGAAAAAAGAAAACGAAAAGAGCGAACATAATTATTTAACGAGGCCGCTGGTCGTAGGCAACGAGTGACGAGCAGCTTGCTAGGTTTTCCGACGCATCTTGTATAGGCCTTCCCACCGACATGAGCTCTCGCCGAAGCAGTTGGGATTGTTGTCGTTGCTATCGGAACCCGTGAATCGAGCGTTTCCTTTCGTTTGCTGCTTGAAGTCGGGAAACGCGCGAAGAGCGCATAAAAATATGCTCGTTGGTCTCCACGGTGAAGTATCCGGGCGGTGTCGGCGACCATGAAGCTATCGTAGGATTCCATCGGAACTTACACACAACTTGCGCTTGTTTCGCTTGGCTTATTCGAATTTTCGTTTTTAGGTTTTCTCCTAAGAACGTTTTGCATGATAGAAAAAAACAAAATACACCTGGCGAACAGTTTCTGCTGCTACGCGCTTAAGCAGACAACCAAAGCAAAGCGGAGAAAATACCTGGCATTGTCACGTGGTACTTGTCACTAGGTCATCATCGAGCGATCGCAGTGCTCCAATCGGTGCCGCACGGGGATAATACGCAGCAAACTATCTTCCAACACAATAAAAACCCTTTTTTTTTTTAACAGTAAATTATGGGGTTCTTTTTTTTCTTTTTCTTTTTTGCCTAAAGAAAACTGAAAAGAAGTGAGCGCTTTAGTTCAGTAATAGTACTCCGTACAGTCACTGAGAATACGAATGAGCACGGATGGATTACACGTAATCACACCAAAGTGCTACCGCCAAACAAACGAACCTGCGGCGATGTGTTGGTGTAAGCGAACTTCCAGAGGCCCGACTTGCTTCGGGGAAGCGATGAAAGGACTGCCTACTGTCCTTCCACGGTGCTGATGAACGTCGATAAACGCGGAATGTCTGGCTCACGCGGTGGCGTAGGTTGCGTTTAGAGTAACCTGGGTAACATGGTGATACCACGTTTACGACAGAGTCACTGGAACAACTGTTCCATCGCGCAAAGCACCGACAACATGTAATCACGGAAGCCGCGAGAGACTAGCAGAAATCGCTAAAGGACCTATTCCGACTAGTTTAGTGTTTTCCCACTAGGTGTCATTCGTTTTGCTGGAGTCGCGAATACGTGACAGACGAAAATCAAATGCCATGACGCGGGATCCGCGCTCTAAGAATTTGCCTGCGCGTCTACTTACCCGCAAGACACTCAAAGAGCCTACCTCTGCGATCTACGAAATCAGCTGAGCGAATGATGAGGCCGAACGTCCGTTTAGAACTCAAAATGAAGTCTGCGCTGTGGCATTTCGCAATGCAAAAAATTATACTTGCATTACGTAATGCCACAGCGCAGACTTCATTGTTATGTCTAAACGGGTGTTCCGCCTCATCATTTGTTGAGCTGATTTCGCAGATCGCAGAGATTGGCTATTTGAGAGTTTTTCGGGTAAGTAGACGCGCAGGCATTTTTAAGAAAGCGAGTTCACAAGAATACTGAGGTTTTAAAAACACCCCGGTTGACCGATGACACCATAAGCCAGTCGTCCGATTCACTCGAACGGAAACTAGCCTCGAGCTGACCAAAGACAGCGTGTGCTCCAAGTGTCGCCGGAAGTGTCCGGTAAGTTGCACTCACAGCCGCCTTGCACCTATGGTCACAGACGACAAGAAAGGCAGAACATGGCAAGACCCAGAAACTCATTATCACTCCACAGACAATGAGATTGAAGCATTGGCCGATAAGAACGCCAGAGAAACAGTCAGAAAGCAAGAAGCGTGAACATAACAAGTCACTACCCTTCGTTTGCTAAAATAACTCAGTGACTACAGGACCCAAAGGAGACAGTGAGGCCCATGGGGGGCGTCGTTCCAGACAGGGAGCCGGGTAGCTGCAAAATACTATAAATAAGACATCGTGAAACGTGTCTCCTACGGCCTATGAGAGTCGTCGTTTTGCACGCTTCAATCTCTGCCATGGTTGACGCGGCAACTGTGCGACGGAAGTGGTTGCTACGATCACGGCAGGGTCATAGCGTTCGGACGGATAAAAAGAGGGCGTCCGCCTGCTGTAGCTCACTCAGCTACAACCGTAGCCGATAAATAGAAATCAGACGAGCCAAGGGTTCGGACGTAGCGGCCCTATATTTCAGAGAGTTTCCGACAGCACGATCAGGGTCACGTGGTTTAGGGTTCGTGTTTAAAATATCAGCTGGGAGCAGGTGATGAAAGCTTTGGTCGTCGTCTGCAAACGTCTCAGCCTTTCCGGTCGTTTTCCTCCTCGCCATTTGACAACGCGGAGTATGCACACTTGCAAACAATCGGCGCCGGAGGCAACCGCCAATAAATTGCAAACGCTCCTAACCGTGTAAGTTGTTCCCACTCCTAAATCTTGGCTTTCTATTGGGACACCAAGATGTCAGCGACGCGTGCGTCCGTTTCTCCCACTCGCGGTGGTTTCTGCAGACGACCACCTGCACGTTGTTGATCGCCGTTCGCATGGAACACAAAATGTACTCGGCGTCAACTTTTTCCTGATACGCCGCCAAGGCATTAACTAATGTCCCATGGAGCGAGCCGACGTCATCAGCTTTGAAGCCGCGCCGAACGGCACCTTAAATCCTTTCTCCAAGTGAAGCCAGCTCCCAGCTATGAAACCGCGCGAAAAGTTTAGCCAAACCGCACCTAGGTTCCCCGATCCCAGAAGAGCGGAGTAAAGCTGATAGATTTCGGATTCGGTCAGATTGGCTGGCGCGCGTCGACGAAGCTCCCAATGGCCGCTGCGCGTAAGTTTTAACGACCGCCACCCCATGGCGCTGCCTGTCCGCGACGTACCGGCTCCACCGCACCACGCCCAAGTTAAGCGCGCCGTCAGACCTATCGCGCGCTATTGACCGCCGACGCAAGTACGCTGCAGACGAAATAAGGGAGCGGAAGTATGACGTGCATGCTTTCGCACTCACAACTCATACGTTGTGCTTAGGTGTACCTCGAGCCTTTTTGCTAGTATCATGTTACGGGAGCAAGCGCGCGTTAGCATTTACCGCTCTTAAGACGCGAGCATGGAGCACTTTTCGATCGTTCAAAATCCACAAAGGATATTGTCACGAATGACAACTGACGAGGCAAAGATAACCGAAGAAACTAAACGTTTAATGGGGCGAACTTGTGTCCAAAACAAAAGGAAACAGAAGAAAACAGTAGAGCGTCGCGGGCATCGATGCCGGCGAAACCGCGGGATCGAGAGCAGGGGCGAGACTGACTCCGGCCTGCCACGCGGAGCCGCTTTTGTACACGCGTGGGCTTCTGGAGCATTCCGTGTAGAAGGTTCGGCGCGTAGAACATTCTAACCTCGAAACAGCAAGGCGGTTCTCGAATTAACCAGAACATCACATTACAGTGTCAACAAAAATGTGTAGCCGCGGCCAGGAATCGAACCTTGGCCCTTCGCCTGGGAGGCAAGCGCGATAACCGCTAGGCCACGGCCGCACTGCCTACTGGGCACGCGGCATTACTCCCCCCTTAAAAGTGCATCGCCCCGATGCAACACAAAACTAAACAAAGCACATAAAAAGAATGGCAAACTAAAGAGTCATGTGAAACACATAAGTTCCACAGTCCTATCGAGCGTAGTACGGCTTCAGGCGCACGACGTGGACGACTTCAGGTCGTGGTGGGCGGCGTGATGTTCTTGTTCCGTCGGGCATCACCTTGTAGTTCAGCTCCCCGAGGCGACGAAGTACCTTGCATGGCCCAAAGTACCGTTTAAGAAGTTTCTCACTGAGGCCGCGGCGACGGATGGGCGTCCACACCCACACCTTGTCTCCGGGCTGGAAGTGAACATCCCTGCGACGGAGGTTGTAGCGGCCCGCGTCGACTCGTTGCTGGTCTTGAATCAGGAGTCGGGCGAGCTGGCGGACTTCTTCGGCCCGTTGAGCAACCACCTGGGCGTCCTCGCTCTCATTGTCAGCTGGCTCATGGGGCAGCATCGCGTCCAGTATGGTCGTTACCTTCCGACCGTGCACCAGCTGGAAAGGTGTGAGCCCAGTGGTCTCTTGAACCGCCGTATTGTAGGCGAACGTGACGTACGGCAACACCTCGTCCCACGTCTTGTGCTCTACGTCGACGTACATAGAGATCATGTCGGCGATTGTCTTGTTGAGTCGCTCCGTCAGCCCGTTGGTCTGCGGGTGGTACGCAGTGGTACGACGATGGCTGGTGTGACTGAGCCGGAGGATTTCTTGAGTCAGCTGTGCCATGAATGATGATCCGCGATCTGTAATCAGAACTTCAGGAGCGCCGTGCCGAAGTACGATGGACTCGACGAAAAACTTGGCGGCTTCAACAGCTGTCCCCGATGGAAGGGCTTTCGTTTCTGCGTACCACGTGAGATAATCGGTTCCCCAGGGTCGACGGCGGAAAAGGACCAAGTATATCCATTCCGATCTGCTGGAATGGTGCAGTTGGCGGGGTGATTGGCTGCAGGAGAACTGCCGGCTTTGTCGGTGGTTTCTTGCGTCGCTGGCACTCGTGGCACGATCGATTGTAGAGGAGGACAGTTTTGGGGAGCTTGGGCCAGTAATATTTTTCACGAATACGGGCCAGCGTCCGGCTGTAACCAAGGTGTCCGGACGTCGGGTCGTCGTGACATGCTTGAAAGATCTCCTCCCGAAGGTCGGTCGGGATTACCAGCAGCCACGGCGGGTTGTTGTCCCCGAAGTTCTCTTTGTAGAGTACACCTCGTCGAATGGCAAAGGTCGGCAGGGCTCGTGAGAAAATGCGTGGTACGGTACCCCGCACCTCCACCAAAATGTCACGAATGACAATTGATGAGGCAAAGAAAACTGAAGAAACTAAACGTTTAATGGGGCGAACTTGTGCCCAAAACAAAAGGAAACAAAAGAAAACAGTAGAGCGCCGCAGGCGTTGATGTCGGCGAAACCGCAGGATCGAGTGCAGGGGCGAGACTGACTCCGGCTTGCCACGCGGAGCCGCTCTTGTACACGCGTGGGCTTCTAGAGCATTCGGCGTAGAAGATTCGACGCGTAGAACATTCTAACATCGAAACAGCAAGGCGTTTCTCGAATTCACCAGAACATCACATTACAGTGCCAACGAAAAATGTGTAGCCGCGGCCACGAATCGAACCCTAGCACTTCGCATGGGAGGCAAGCGCGATAACCGTCAGGCCACGGCCGCGCTGCCTACTTGGCGCGCGGCAATATTTGCCATTAGCATCCAGATTTCCGCAGACCCACACTGCTGCGCCCCCACTGCCTTCGTTCTGCGTCTCATTCGTGCGCGCTCGCAAAAGTAGCTTTGGCAGCTCTGTGGAAACTACTCTAGCGTTGACAACCTAACGCAAAAAGGTTGATACCGAGTAGGCAGTGATTCAGCTCCTCATCTGCAATAGATGATGTGCACTGCGGTACAAGGTAAATATATGACAAAACTTAAAACAACTTAATGTTTTATCTCTAACATAACACAAAAAAAAAGAATTTTTAAACAAACTAAAATGAAGATCGGAAGCAAATCGCCATAGTTACTGACAGACATGATCAGATTGGTGGTTAAACAAAAAACAAAACTATAACTCTGCAAGGAGCGAAAGTATGCAGGCGAACTGGTTAGAAAACATCGCTAACATAACAATAACAAAATATAAAGAACAACATATACAAACTTTAAACAATTTAAACCGAAGATTGGTAGCAAAAGCCATGTTTACGAACACACATGAACAAATGGGTGGGTAAACAAGGACAAAGCTATAACTCACCAAAGATCGAAAGTATGAAGGCGATCTGGTTAAAAAAAAACAGCATCGTGATCTAAAGCCAGAGACGAGAATAATTCAAATGCAGGACTATACCTGCTGTCCGTTATTTTATTTCTCCTTGTCTCGGGATTTAGGCTATGCAATAACTCGCGCAGGATTAGAGGCAAATACTTGTCACGAAAATGCGAAAGGTTTCAATTTCGGTTACTATGGGTTAGGGAAGAAGTGCCAATGAATAGAAGACAGACCGAAGAGTACTTTATAATTTTTGTGCACTTGAATAGAGGATCATCCTTCAAAGAGTTATAGTGATGCATATCATTGCGTCACGGAAGCTTACATTCGGTGAGCATGCACGCTGGCATGTTGTGATAAATCTCGTGAAAGACTGTAAAACCAGACAGTTTGCGCTGAGAATCGATGGGGATGAAGTTGGAAAGAACCGTCCAAACGCTTGTGGCTCTGTTCAGTTAAGATTATGCACGCTAGGCCAGATGCATTTCTTGTTTTTGTTTATATTTTTATATTTCAATTTCTTACATGTGTATGAAACGCAATCAAAAAGATTTTTGTGAAAAAATATTCTATAGAAGAAAACATATTTGAGTGCGCCAGAACTGCATACTTGATTTTTGAAGTTTTCGTTTTCGTCATGTTTGTCACCAATTTCGCAAAATACAAATACCAAAAATATAGAATATTTTCTACTTACTCTATATCATGAGAACAATTAATGTAAATATTTATAGAAATGCGGAGATTATGGATCTTGCGTAAAAAATGCGCCAACTTGGCTCCTTTAACATTTTGTCACTAGATTTCTGAGCCGTTATCTGAAGAAATTAAATAGCTAAAACATCAAACGTTATGTATTATATTCCTATTAATACGTTGTTTCAAAAAATGTATATATCATTGCTTTATAAAAAAAATTATATTTGTTATAGAGTTCCAAATTTGTCCCAAAGTACAAAGCTAGGAGATTTAAAGGCGCAATTAAAAAAAAATAATGACATCTTAGATTTTTTTTATATTCATAGTGATAGTTCTCCACCATATTCTTGTGATTATTTATAAAAAATAAAACATGTCGCCTCGCATTATTTGGTTTCGTTCGAAGTTACAACACTGCAAAGTTTACCATGCACGCCGGCATTTTTGGTCAAGGCCAGAGACGAGATGATCTTTTGAATCCGTGTATTTTATGACTAGATAGAGTTTGTGCTCTATTTAGGTATTGAGCTCAAGTTCAGGTATTCGACTATTTAAAACAATAACTGACTTTCTTGTTCTTTATATTTATTGAACCAATAAGCCTGTTTAGCTTTTTTTTAAAATTACTAGTTCTGGGAGGTTTAGCTCAGCTTTTTACAGCGAAGCTGTTTATGGCAAGGGTACGCCTTTCCCGTATAAGAAGTTCGAAAGTAAATAACCAAAATAAAGCGTTGACGAACGCGAGGGCAAGATGCCATTTGTTTTAGGCTTTTGCTTTAGAACAGTTACTGCTGCAGACGCCGGCACGTGCGGCGCGTAGAACACCATTCCTTGCATTCTCGTAGATAATAAAGTTTTCTCAAAGATTTGCCGCTGTGCGACCCGCGTCGGCCATTTCTGCACTCGCACCGCATCTCCTTATCATCGTTTCAAGCCCCCCTTGCGTGCCTAGTTTCCTTTCCTTCCGCTCTCCCGGAGTGGCGGTCCCGTCGCGTATGCCTAGTTTCCTCCGGCTCCTCGGGGCGGGTCTGTGTCGTCTGCTCAAGAACTTCGCTGGTCATCCAGATTCAAAAAGTGAAATGGCTCATGATTTGTTTTTCACAAAAGCGGAAGTAAAGCTTGTAATTGCTATTACAACATTTCTTTTTACAGAAAGCAATAGAAAATTAAGAACAGTGATGCAAATCTTATGCGAATATTTATATCTGTATTTACGATGAATTGAATGTTTGAGCCTCCAGCCTTGTTACACTACTATTCATGTCAATTGTCCGTCCGTGTGACCAAGGTAAACCTGTGACTTTAATGTCAGACTTTTAGTAAGACCTCCGTTAAGAATAAAAACCTTTGTAATTATTTATTTCAATAAAACAAAAAAACATAAAATAAAAAGTAAAAAAAATATGAGGAAAGATATCGAACGTACTTGTAGCCCGCGCTAGCAAGAGGCCGTCTTAAGAAGTCCGAGTTTCGTTCCTCTTCAAACCACACTGACGAATTCCACGAAGCACTCACCTGTGCTGGAATAATTTCAACGAGTGCGAGAAAATTGGTCAACTCCGAACGTGCCTACAAATAGACCTTTTCCGCTTACTCTCGCCCCCGACCGCCAAGTAGGCATATCCGGTATGGGCGGCGAAAAAATATCAAGACAGTTCAACTATTATTTTCATTTGTAAAATACTTGAGCTTGAGCGCGATACCCGAATACAGCACAAAAATATGTCTTGTCATAAAATACGCGGAATCAAAATATCATTTCGTCTGTGGCCTTGGGCAAACATTCCGGCGTGGTAGGCACACTTTGCAGCGCTGTAACTTTGAAGGAAACAAAGTGATGCAACATGATTTTCACGAATGAACACAAGAGTATGGTGGAAAAGTCACTGTGATTTTTAAAGAAAACGTAAGCTGGCTTTATTTTTTTTAAATCGCCCTTTGAAGTTTCTTAACTTCGTAACTTAGGACAAGTTTGAAGCGCGACAAAAAAAATCTATTTTTAAGATAAAGCAGTTATTTATATATTGTGCTGAAGAAAATATTATTACGAATATATAACATAAAATGTAATGTTGTAGCTATTCAATTTCTTTAGATAACGGCCCAGAAATATAGTGACAAGTCAAGCCAAGTTTTGCGTATTTATGAAGTAAGACAGCATAAAACCTCCCCCATACTGTAAATATTTACATTAATAGTTCGCGTACAAAATATTTTATATTCTTCATATTTGTATTTTGCGTTGTAGTCAGAAAACATGAAAAAAACGAAACTTCAAAAAACAAATATGCCGTTCGCCGCATTCATTTTTTTTTCTCGTCAAATATTATTTTTTTTTAGAATATCTTTATTACGTTTTCTACACATGTTGAGGAGTAACATAAAAATCAACACAAACAAAAAATACGTGCGGACTCGCGTGCATGATCTTATCTTATCTTATCTTATCTTGTCTTACCTTATCTTATCTGAGTAAAGCATTGTGGTATTTCGTTAGACTAAGGTTCGTCACGTGCTTTCGGATAAATCCGAAAACCCCCGAAACAGTCCCGCCTGTGAGATTTTCGTCAATTTGGATTTATACGATAAACTCCGAACCTCAAGGTACCAATGCCAACAAACAAAAATAAAAGATATTTTACAATTAAGCTTGGTCATCGCACAGGACCGTCCTGAAAAAATACCACCCGAGTCTTTTTCTTCTTTTTTTTTTTAAATTTATGATTATTCGCAAAATGGATCTTACCGCTTATCTCGTCAAGGTTCATTCAGGACAACGGGTCAATGTACTTTGGGGTCACGACAAAGGCCACCGTTCCGGTCTCCAGTTTGGGCCATACTATAATAGCGCGTCTTAGAGGAAGGTGGGTTTGTGTTTTTTGTGAGTGAAAGCTACGAACCATAGGAATTTTATAGAAGGGGAAGAGGGGGCGGGCAGTTCAAGCTCCTGTATACACCCATTACGTTTGCAAGTACGGCCTCTGGGCCCCGCCATCTTGCTCCTGGTGTGGGTAGATTGTCTGATAGCCAAGCACCGCTGTGGCGTACCCACGGTTTCCAGACTGGCGCCCAAACCAGGCGTTTTCCATCCAGGGTGGACGAACTAGCTCTCGAAGCGCGGCTGCTTGCAAACGTCGACAGGTTGGTGCATAGGATGGGATGAATACGAGCTTCACAGTGACAACCTTCAGGCGTTTATTGATTTAAAGGAATCGACGTTTGGCGAAGCAATACACTTTCTTTGCAACTTTTGTGGGGGGACAAACTAGTTATAGCCAACGCCAAATCCAGTTGAAAAAGTATTATTTGACACATGTGCGTTCTTTTGAATTTAGCACATGTTTACAATCAAACTTCTTTTCTTTTCTTTTTTTTTTTTCTTTTTTTGAAAGATAGGAAACACTGATTTAAAACTCCGAACTTCGGAGAATTGGGAATTGAACAAAAATAAATTCCGATAAACTACAAATCTTCATCATAAAAAAAAAAAAAAAAATTCCGAAAAACACCCTTC
Source organism: Ixodes scapularis (assembly GCF_016920785.2). NCBI lineage: Eukaryota > Metazoa > Arthropoda > Arachnida > Ixodida > Ixodidae > Ixodes > Ixodes scapularis. The sequence goes on from NW_024609857.1 coordinate 30,434,010, forward strand.
GAATTTGACGTAAAATAATCTCCGAAAACTCATCTTCACCTCGTCGTTGGCGAAGTGAACTGCTTTGCGCCTCTGGCAAATCTCGGCAGCATGGCAATGTCGGATCCAAGGAGGGGGGGGGGGGGGGGGGGGGGGCGACGGGAGCAGCCGCCCCCCCCCCCCCCCCCCCCAATCCAAGTTGACCCCCCTCCCCCTTTCTGGGAGGGCAATCTGGCAGGGGCCGACCCCCCTGTGCACACGAAAGAATGGGGGAATAGCATCCTTACAAATGCTCCGCCCCCCCCCCCCCCCTCCCGCCCAAAACAGAGTTCTGGATCCGCACCTGCAGCATGGCCACCGTCCGGGCTAGCAGTACCCTGGGATCCTAGTTTTAAACTGCTTACTCTAAAAAAAAAAATCAGTTCTTGAAAGGTTTCCGACGCCTCAAGAATTCTTTCAGCTCGTGAAGAACGATATCGCCTCAGGCACTATAGTCCTCTGGAGCACTAGAAAGGCAACTGGGCAATAGAGAACTATTTCGCATCAAAACTGAGGTGCTTAAAAGAACCCCTTTTAGGTTTTTCACGGAGAACCCTCTTAGAAGGTATCAAAGACTTTGACTTATTTTCTTTGTGCTCGTTCGTCTTTCTGTGTGGCGGTGAAGCGTCCGCTTGCCTCGCAGCCCCTCCTCCCATTCGCAGAGAGCACCAACTCGACCTTCGCGAATATCATATTACACTCGCTGCATCTCGTATACCGAAGCTCAGGCAGACTTGTGACTATCTCAAATACTCTACTCGAGATGCTGTATTTCAAATACTTTCTTTAGTATTTCTGTGTCTTGCAGATACATTTCGTCTAGAATATTTGCTGCTCTATCTTAATTACATTTCTCACTATCTTGTACTCCGTATCTCAAATACATTTTTCAACCTTCGAAAATATTTGTCGCTGGAACAATCTGCGGAACTAGCGATTGTCAGGCTCCAGGGCAAAGCTGAACCAATTGCAGGCTTGGAGGCGAGCGACCAAACACGGGACTGGAAACAAGGCACGAACGGAACGCAGTCTCCGAATGGCAGCAAAATACCAAATGAATAGCTCCAAGTACGCTTGCTTTTCTGCGCCCTGGTGTCCGCTTTTTTTTTTTTTTCAGGTTGTTTTTGAGTGGTAGGTTACGCGTGGAACTAGCAAAGTGCTGGTGACGTAATCGGGATTTTACACCTCTTGTCTGAAGGTAGAGTGGTTCTGTCAGCGGAAGGTTCTGACGCCAGCGCTTGGTACGGTTACAATAGATCATTTTCGGAAACCGCTGGTTCAGGGGTTCTGGAGTTCTGGTATGAAAATGCGCGAGTGCGTTTTCAAGTGAGCGCGAACACTCTCTTGGCTCAGGAAGCTAGATCCATGTGCTGGCTTTACTGAGCTGCAGTGACCTAGATTAGGCTTCCCCAAACCCATTGTGTATTTATTGTGGCTTAACTTTAACTCCAACCTCGTTCAAAAGTTTTTTTGTTTTTTTTAACTCTTTCCGAGGGCGCACATTGTTTGATTTTCAAAATCCTCCAACCCAGTTTTCCACCAGATGGAGCCAGGTATAGAAAGCGGTAGAGGAAAGTGGTTTCGCGGACACTCTCTTGTGCTTTCTTGGTTCCCTCTTGACCTTCCTAATATGTTTTGACAGTTGGAAGTTACAGGCGCTCCGCCTCGCTCTTGGTTGTTGATCAGCAACAGAGGCTGCTGTCCTCTAGACGATGTCTCTGGCCGATGTTTCTCCTGTGTGTGCACGTTTGTCATTCACTCGGGTACTCATCGTCAAGTCCGGCTCCCTGATCAACTTCTAGTTCGGCTGTAAGGGATATGCGATGCATGACTATGTGTCAAGTCCGCCGAATCGCGTCAAGGCATATTACAAACTTATTGCGGAATGGGTCATGTGCTGAGCCTACCACCAAACTAAAGCACGCCAATTGCTGTGTTTACAATACGTGAGTCCCCCTTGTTCCTTAAATCTGTCGATACCCAATATGTAGCATATCTCGATTTATTTCAAAGTAAACTTAGATTGCACCATCTAAGTCGCTTCTGAAAGCCATAAAAGTCACAGCATAATGTGATGTTCAGCGAGGTCATCGCGATAAGGCACCCCTTTTTGCTTTTTTTGTTTTTATATTACCAGCTTGCAACCGACTAGCCGATTGTCTTCGACTCTAATTCAATTACTTCTTCAAAGTATTTGAATTCTACTCAAAATTGTTCGTAGTAAAAGTAGCTTAAATACTACTCTAAATACAATTTGAAATGGGTATTTAGTATCTTATAGGAGCTGCGCAACGATATTCAATTGGAATGTTTTTCTATCTACACGAGCTTACTGGCACACCTGGAACTCCAGGATACTCACACGCAACGCCATTGGCCAAGAAACTCCTTTGTTGCGGTGTAATTTCAAGGACAAAAGCTATCATTTTCATTCAATCTCTCCTTTGCAAAATTTGGTGACGTAACTCGGGGATCGCACCCAAGTGACGATATTTGAATGCGGTTCATAGATTGGACCCGAGCATTGCGTGGGCACTCGACTTGGGCTCGTGACAATTGCTAGCTCGAGAAGCATTCGGGTTGTGACCCGTGTCCAATCGCTGCAACGACGACAACAGCCGAGCCATAACAATGTCTGGAACTCAGCGCGTGTCCTGCGCTTTGCCAACCCCAGCGCGTGGCTATGATCAACACTGGCTTCATATAATCGGCTCCAGATCACGTGGCCGCTCGTTCTGGCTGCGAGTTGAGGGGGTAAACGCCTGCTCGGTTTTCTTAAATTTTTTTCTGGGACTTCTATTGCGTGGGGTGAAAAACGAACGCGTGTTTCATAGGTCATCAACGTTAGGGATCCGTTTTAAGCGGTATTTGCGCGCAGTACAAAAATTGTTGCACAGCTACTTTAAATAATTTTGTTGAGTACTTGGCACAACACTGCGCTCACGTCGGTGAGGCAGCCGAGACCTGGTGCGCCGTTGCTGGGGGGGAGTCAGTGTGCGCGAAGACTCGGCCAGGGTTGGGCATGCTACGGGCAGCTCTTTTTTTGTGTGTTCTTGTTGGGGTTCACCGCGGTAGCTATCATCGGTTCCCGGCGCGAAGGGAGAAACTTGGAGGGCCGCAACTGGGGCATCTTGGTGACGTCTCCGGCCTCCGAGTGTGTGGGATCGTGGGCTAGTGTTACGCCGAGAGGCACCTGCACAAGGCCCCCAAGCACGCATGAACTTTACGGCTCCAACCGGCGACGCAAGAGGTCACGTGACCTCGACCAACCTCCCTGAATTCAAGTTCACGCCTCACCTGTATTTTTTTTCCGTTGTAATCAGTGTTAATTGGCAAGTAGATTTTAATTTCATTGTTTTCTTGGGATTTGATATTACCTGAGTATACTTTTATATATATTGTGTTCACACTTCTCTGTTTTCAATGCTGTAAGCGCTTATGAGTAAGTCGATATGTTTGCTGTATTCTTATTTCTTTTGGATCAGCGCCTTCGCATTATTTAGGACAAGGTTTTTTTTTATGCGTTTTTATGGTATATGAGTGGCTCGTGCCTTTTTTTTCTTTTAGTAAAGAACGTTATTTCCCTAACAACGTATCCGATTCATTCCTCTCGACTCAGTGAGTTCGCCCACGATGGCGTGAACCTATCACCCGGTCACCACTCCTACCAAAATATAAATTTGTTTTCATAGGAACTGGGTCTTTATTTGCTTTAATTCCCTCGAACCTGTGACAGTGGGTATTCAAAAGAACTGTGTAGGGTAAAAAATATGGACAAGCTAAAGAACCCCTAAGAGTCATTTTATTACCAGATTTGTTTAGAGTGCAGCCCTGCCCGTCTTGATCTGGATGAGCATTGTCCCTGTGTGCGGTCGTGCATCACTACTGCGTGATCCACGTCTCTATGCCGCTGGAATTGAATGTTATAAATGGGCGTCCGTTTTTCAAAACAAACCATAAAACTTCCAGAATAAGCACACGCTGAGAAGTTTTTCACAATTAATAATCGAAAACTCAGTACTCCTTAATAACAAACAAAATGAAAGAAGTTTGGACGCGTTTAATTAGTTTCGAACTCCCTTCAATGCCAGAACAAAAGCGGTCGTGACCACTACGGCCTCCTTTCTAACCTCGTAGGAGCGACAAAGGGAGGCTTATCGTCAATGTTCTTTCGATAAAACCCAAATATGAAGAATCGGTAAGATAACAATATTAAGCTTTGATAAAGGATAAAATTTAAGGTATATTTCTGAAATTGAACACTAAGAAATCCAAGAATAAAACTGAATTTAAAGGAACAACGTGAACTACAACTCTGAGAACAGGAAACCGCAGATATTTCTGAACATTAAGGTGGTGTGTTCCCGTCATGCTGGGCTGACAAAACGTCATTTGAAACCGGGAGCAACAATAAAATTATCTAGCTAGCCTTTTAGACAAGGAAGCACACTGACGTTAAAACCGCACAGACTAATTTTTAGATGAAAGAATCAAACTTTACTTGCCAAAACGGGGCAAGCTTGATTAATTCTAACATATTAATCTATGGTCTTGCATCACTCCTCAAATTAAAGGAGCACGTGGGAATGGAGATTAGTAAATAAATAAAGCTTGGATTAAAGTGTAACAAAACAAACTGATAAACCTAACTTAATCGTGTATCTCCAGAAATAAGACCATGCTTCATTATAAATGCAGTATACCTCAGATATTTGCTCTGTGCCACTTCTTTTCATATATGTTTTTTGTTTTTGTTTTCGCAATGTAGGAATCTGTATTGAAAAGAACTTCGAAAAAAAACAAAATGCACATGGCTAGACAAAAAAAACAAAAAAAAAAAAAACGATGGCCAAATTGAAAACGGGAAAGTAGAGAAACCTAATTAAAGAGTGAAACGCTGACCCTAACTGAGTCAGGCGAAAAAGTATTGTCGTAATTCAGTTTACGGGACGCAAAGAGATTCAGACTTGGACCTTTGCTTCCTTAATCTATCTTGCAGAGTTTCTAGGACTCTTAGCTCTTTCTTGTTTTTATTTTTTTTTTTTTCTATTTATTCTACTCCATTTCCCCGTAATTTCCTTTGACCTCTCGACTTTTATTCTAGAGTGGACGGTCGTGCCGAAAGACAAAAAGGTTCGAAAGTAATTTTCCTCCCGGAATAAACAATGGGCTTCAAGTCCGTCTTTTAAACGTGGTAGCAAGCCAGATAACCACAAAAGGTTTTTCTTTTTTTTTTCTTTTTTTTTTCTAGGGCGACAGCAAGAACATTTTACATCCCACCGCGAACGTAAAAAAAACGTTGTTCTACCTTAAAGCGGGACCTGTAGAAATATTTTTCCGCTTGGCGGAAAGTCCTCCTTGCCTTTTTTTATGCTCTTTCCCTCTTGTCTGGCTGCGCGACGAGGAGAGAAGGAAGGTCCCCCTTTGTACCGGCTTCTTCTGAGACGATAAGCCTAGAAAAGCCAATAATGAGCAGCAGGCTTTTTGGTCCCTCGCAAAGCCTAACCCTCCCGGTGAATGTTTTACAAGGTTGGGGAAGGCTGCACCCTGGCAGTCACCCACTTGAGGTGTCGTTGTTTGGTTGTAGACTGTGGCAAAGTAGACGCTTAATGGAGAGCTGCAATGCATCCCCACACCCATTGAATGTACTTATCATTCTTATCCTCGGTTTCTCCAATAAGGAGTGCAGAACAGATGCACAAGATGTGGTGGTCTCATATCTGAGCATGATTTACGTGTTCACAAAACATTCAGCATCCTCAAAAAGCCAGCCTATCACGCTCAAACCTGCCTCAAATGAGGAACGATGGAAAAGATAAATGTGTACCAGGCGCGGGAATCTTAGCGGATCTTTGTTTTCGTACAGCGCGTACAATATTGTGTGCCTATAACTCGCGGGATATTATGGCCAACGAAAAGTGGACGAAATTTATTTTTACACATCCCAGCAACCATTTGAATTCAAAGGGCAGAAAGGGTGAGTGTCGATATTAGGAAGTTTTATTAAATTGTTTTTATCTCTCCGATAACCGCGTACTTCACAACGATTTATAAGCTAGCTAGCCTTGCTGTGAGCAATCTTTGTCGAGCACGGCAATTGGAGCGCAAAACGCAATATTAAACCAATACGCCTCGCAAGTGGGCTCATTTTCGTCTTCTGCGCATGAGAAAGGAAGTAGCGCTGACGTCAGAACGCCGAGCCCTGATTGGCTGATCGCGACCCCCTATTTGAGCGACGTCTGCTCCTTTGCAACGTCGTCTGCTCGCAACATCGTCTGCGTCTGGCTTACCTTTCCTGCGACTTTCGGAAGTGCAGGTCTTTACGAGCGAGCTCGACTTCGCTTGTCAGAGAGGGCAGACGAAATAACTTGAGCGGTACGTTGTTTTTGTCTAACAACTAGCAGACGCGCATCAAGGAGGGAAGTCAAAGGACTCACTGGCGAGGTGTCCCGAGGCGCCGAGGTTTGTTCGCTAAGAACCGAGAGGTGAGCGTGTTAGCTAGTGTCCGTAAGTTCCCTCCCAAATACTTTTCCCTCGTTTCCTGTGTGGCGAGACCCCTCATTCTTTAACGGCGTCGGCGGGTTGGCGCAGTTAACGTCGTCTGCTTTACGTCTGCTAGTCAAAGCGATGGCTGCTTTACCTTTCCTGCGTTTGTCGGAAATTCACCGCTTTTTCACCGGCGAGAGTCACCGTTGCCTCGGGAAACAAGGAGATAACAAGAGGAAGATTGACCTCTTAATCTTAGATTGAAGTCAGCGATCAAAGTATAATACGGGAAGGGTTCACAAGGGTCGCGCGGGCATATTCCATTCAGCACGCCAGCCGGTCGTGGGCAAACGGTCGCCGAGTCGCGGAGTGCCTGCTAGGCCTAACTGCAAAGCTCGCTTGGTCGCGTTCGGTGGAATCGTGGACGTTGGAGCCTTTCGCGGGTATCTGCGGATCCAGCGTTCTTGTTCGTCGTGGTCTGTTTCAAGTACTTTTTACATTTTTCTTGCTGCTTGAAGTCGGGACGCGTGAGAAGCGCACGTAGAAAAATAAACGCCCGTGGGCCGTCGCGACCGCGACGCTGTCGGCCATGCTGATTTGATCGTAAGAAGTGCGTAAGACAGCTTCGGAGCTGACGTAGGATCTCGTCGTAACCTGCGCAAAACTTACGAAAATTTCGTTTCGTGAATACGAATTTGTTCTTAAGTTTTGTCTTACGCACATTTTTGGCGTAAGTTCGTTTCGTGAATCTAGCCTCTGCGCTTCCGAAAGTCGCAGGAAAGGTAAGACGGACGCAGACGACGTTGCGAGCAGACGACGTTGCAAAGGAGCAGACGACGCTCAGATAGGGGGTCGCGATCAGCCAATCAGGGCTCGACGTTCTGACGTCACCGCTACCACCTGCGCAAGGAGCCGACGAACTTGCCCTCCGCATGGGGTATTTTCGCAGACCGTATTCCCACCTCTGTTACGCTCTCCGGAAACAAGACTCCACAACTGCGTATGCGCGGTGCCAGCCTTGTCTGCAAAGTCCCGGATCTTGTAGCGGGTTGTGGAGAACGTTGCGGGACAGCGGAAACCATCTACGAAAGCTCCTTAATATTGGGGAGTTTACCGAGTCGTGTTAGCGTTCAACGTTGCTTGTATCGGTGCTATAGCACAGCTGCCACTTCGAATAATTTTTTTGGCAAAAGCAGCCATTTTTTTAACATGTTACGGGACTGTACTTTGACATTGTAAAATTCATTATAGGTACACTCTGCCACGCGGTTAGCACGAACAAACTAGCGCCGGTTTTTTTCTGTTTCTGTTTTCTCCTTAATAATGTTGAGAATAATGTTTAGAAAACTGCATTTTACAGTTTTCGCGCCGGGCGAGTCGCGGCGTGCGAGTCGCGGCGTGCGATTCGCAGCGTGCGAGTCTCCGCGAATCCTCGCGGTGACTCGCATTCGAATCTGTATGCAGACTGTATTTTGTATGATGTATACAGTATAAGCATTGTGACCCCACAGTTCATTTTTTCTTAGGTACGAAACAAAAATATATTAAAACACTTTTCTTTTAGGGGGATTGCTTATAGCTTTCCTTTTCTATGCCAACGCTCATGAGGTATATACTCTGGACTTCGTTTCACCTGAAGTGCAACTGCTAAAGAAATCGCTACAATTCAATGGGGCCAATGGGGAACGCCATAAGTTCGTCTGCTCCTCGAGCACGGCCGGTAGCGGTGCCGTCCGAATGCCGAGCTCTGTTTGGTTTCTATTGGAAAGATAGACCTCAATGCTAGCTGCCTTGAGGTCTACCCACTATCTTTCTTGAACCAGAGCCAATGAGAGCTCGGCGTCTGTCTGACGTCACCGGAACCCCCTGTGCAAGAAGCAGACGAACTTTATGCGCTCCACACTAAGCAGCGCCAAAAGTGCAGCACCACGCGGTGCTCATCGTCGCTCGCTATACCCCCCCCCCCCCGCCCCCCCCCCCCCCCCAAAAAAAAAAGAAGACAAAAAGACACGCACAGTGAAAGCACCGCGATCCTACGCGTTTTCATGTGCGTGATTGGTTTAGCCTGTCATAGCAAACGTACAAAGACGACGAACGCCTTGACGATGCACATTTTTTTTTTTTTGCTGCTCATTGACTGGCTCCATCGATTCGCATAGTCGGGTTGCGGTCAAACTTGAAGTGAAGCGGCGTGTAAAAAAAGATTCGGCAGGCACATAAGACTGCTTACGTGTAGGAATGCTTTCGCATTCCTACACGCGGAGCGCATTCTTACAAGCAGCGTTCTATGTCTTCCTTTTTCACACGGCGCTCCGGCGGTGACATCACGCTCTCCCACTGCGCAGGCGCGGCGAACCCCGCCGGCTTTACGCGACGGCTTCCGTAACGAAGCATCCGCGTTGCTGTGCTTTTCTTTGTGTTTTATTTCGGAGATGCGTGCTTGATGACGTAGAAGGGGGACAATCTGTCGGGCACAACATTTCCGCTTTTTCACGTAAAAAAACAACAACAAATAAGGCTCTCGCCTTATTTGTTGCAAAACCTTTCTGCAAAACTCGCAGACCGTCAATCATGGAAAACGACAGAAGGATCCCAGCGGATGAGGAGCCAGCCGTGATTGGTTAGTAACTCCGCGTTCTGTGGTAAAGTGAACACAAAGACTTTCTTGAAATTGCATGCGTAGAGTAGAATTTCAAAGTGAGGAGTTTCGGTATAGAGGCCTTACAAAAGATGAATCCGAGGAGCGGCGTGGGAGCCGGTCGATCGGCGGGAAACTTGTAAGCGCGAGCACAGACGGACACGAATAAGAAGACGCGGACAAGCGCTAAATTAATTGAAGACGGGGCGGGGCTCCTTAACGTCGCTTTACAAGACTCGTCGTTGGGCTATAGTTGGCCCTTCTTAGTTACTGTTTGCGCTTAAAATATTTTTGAGCATCGTGCACCAACGATAACCCGACCGCAAGTATCACTATCCGCTAGATCAAAAGCAGATTCGCAATTAGGGTTTTGATGTTTTGTTTAGGCGCGCGGAAGGTGGCGGCGGCAATTGCGGCACTCTCAAGTGAATAAATTCCGTTCAGCGGAGGTGACCATAACATTTCGCACGAATTCACTCAACCTCTGCTAGTCGCTCGATCGTACTTGCGGTGACAGTATTATTTTATTGTAAAATGTATCGACCACCGCTCTTTGCATAGGGCCACAATTGATATATCATTTGTACGCCGGTCACGCAACTCACACCTAGGCTTTAACTCTCTGAAGTTGTTGCCGATCACGTCAGTAGAAAATATGACTTCCACTCTATGACCAGTAGAATGCTTGCGCTTTCTTGTAATTGTACTTAATATTTATTTTCTTATTATTCTATTCTCCCGTTTCCGTCTTTTATGTTTACCCTTGCCCCTCCACCTGCACAACCTAGGCAACCAAAAAAAAAAAAAAAAAACGTCCCAGGTTAGTGTTTTCGTTGTCTTCTTTCCTTCATCTCATCTTTGTATCTCTCTTACCCTCGCGGTGCAGGAACCATGTATCCACGGTTCAATCTCCTCTCATGCGTGTTTTAATCTGAACTATACGTACCATCACGCGGTCGAGTATCACGACTGCGCGATGCTCGTTAAAGAGCCCAGTCTACCAGTGGTACCGGATCACCAAATATTTCTCCTCTGCATTCCGAACAGACGTTGGACCAAAGTCATGATGTCTAAACGCATAACGACAAATTTAACTTTGACTATATTACCAGGATACACACACACGTGTAGTAGATCAATCTCATGTCCTTAGTCGTTAACTTCTGCCCTTCCACTTGTAAACAACCCATCATTAAAAAAACATTTTTTTTTTTTTGATTTGAGAGACAATATTAATACGAACTTTGACATTTACTTGATCATTCTGAAGAAAAAAGATCAGGCAAAATCAAATTATTCTAGAAATCGCGCTTCCTGTAGCATTTTTCTTCTTTTCTTTTTGTTTTCTTTTTTTTTTCAGATAGCGGAGCCATTTAAGCCCACCTCGCATTGTTGTCGGCTTCGCAAAGTCTCAAAGAGTTCCGACAGACTAATACCAGCCCGAGAGCGACGCTGAGCCTTCGAGGCAAAAGTGCACAGCGGACTCTGCTCTTCAACGCCGTCAAGAAACAACCCCCCCCCCCCCCCCCCCCCCCAAAAAAAAAAAAAGGTACCCACGCAGAGAGATGAAATCGTGCGTTCCACAATGAAGCGCAATACAAACACACACACACACACATAAAAGAAAAAAAAAAGAGCCTTGCCACCGCCATCGCCGTCTTCGCCCACTAACGCAATTTTATCTTTCCCATGGAACCGAACCAGCCTCGCGTCCTGTATACTGGAGGGTAGCCCAACCAATGCCCCGCTGCCGTCGTCGAATCCTTTAATCCGTCAATCCCATGAAAAGCTGCCGGGAGCGAAGGCGAGATCGGGGGGAGACCCCGCGCACAGCAGAAGCGAGGGCATTAAATGGAAATCGGCCGCCCTTTTCATCTCGCCATCGCGCGAGTCGAGAGGGGACAACGCACCGGAGCTGCACGGCAAGGGCTTCCAGTGGGTCGAAGAGAACCGGGCGCTTAAAGCACGTTCCTACTCGAGGCTGACTCGTATTTCACGGCGGACTTAAGAGTACCCGCTTTGGGGGAGAAGGGTTTAAAGACGCGTGAAAACAACGGGGAAGCTTGGTCCGCGTGTTCTTATATTTCACTAAATTTCGTATTCGCTTTCTTTTCTTTTCTTTTTTGTATAACCGAAGCACCATGGCCTTGTGGACAGTTCCGGCAAAACGATTCTAGCGGGCGGCATTTTTTGTCATTCGTGCGTAGGCTCGTGCGTTTTTGTTTGTTTTTTTTTCGCTTTCCGAAGTTAGGAACACACCCGCGCGCTGGGCTGTGAAGACCAGAGCCGACAAACGGAGGGAGAGAAGGAGACGAGAGCCAATGGCCGTGTTCTGATTGGATTGATTAGTGGGTAGACCTGAAGCTAGCTGCCTTTGTATCCACTGCAGTTGACGAACGCGTGAGAACGCGATATGCCGATGTCCGGCGTTTGGCTCTCGCATTCGAGTTTCTAATCACCCCCAACACCCTTCGAACACACCCCCAGGCTGAGCCCAACAAGGTCCAAGACCACCTCCAAATGCCCTACAAGAAAGTACACAAATATGGTTACACCCCTCGGAGCCCCACCCAGAAATTTTTAACACCCCCATCAGCTTCACTCCAAAACAAAAAAGGGCGTAGCCATTACATCCTTTGTAGTTTCGTACTATCGTAGGAATAGACCTTTTCATTTTAGCAGTTGCCTCACCGTCAGATAAAGGGCGCCGATCCCTTCGGCGCCATTAGGTTGCTTCAATTTCATTGGTTTCGGTTTCAACGTGAACGCGGCTATGTTGCTGTTTTACGTTGTTTTTGCTTAATTTTGTGATACGATTATTTTTCTTGTAGCACAAAACCAATGAAACAGTGGTACTGAAACACTTTGAGGACTACGAGGTGTATTTTAGCCTAAATTGCGGGCTTTTTTTTTCTTGTTACCAACTCCTTTGATGATCTGATTATGGTCAGTTACGAAACGCCTGACCGATGTACAGGGAAGATTACAATCGTCTACGGCCGTACCCGATGACACCAGTTTCCAGGAATGCAAACTATTGAAGAGACTAACACGTGAATGTAAAGAAGCATATCGACAGCTTGATTAGCATTGTGCTGATTCGACCAGAACAGATGAACTCGCGAATTTACTTCTCACTCTTTGGTTTGCGTGGGCACCCGACCTTTAGTGAACTTTGCAGGCTAAAAACGCATCGTGTAATGACGCAGATAATTGGTATAAACAACTAGTACCGTTCTCAGGCCCTTTTTTAATACAGTACTCGAGCATGTTTTGACAGGCCGAATAGGAAATTTGTTAAATTATCAACCCTGCTAAAGAACTCATTAGCAGCATTTCGCGATATTGGCCCAGGGTAATAAAATATTTTATATGAATATTTGCTTACTCAAGATATGATATAAGTGACAGGCCCGTCAAATTAAATCTGGCATTTGTCTCCCGTAAAATTGGCCAATTAAAATTAAAGGGCGCAAGAGGAGAAATACCTCGGAACGTTTGGCTGAATTTAAGCACCGGGCACCACTTCATGGACCTGTGTGAACAAATATTTATTTCTTGGAACAGATTCGCTTTTTAAATTCGGCGTTGGCAGCTACCAAAAGTGAACCTCTATTCGCCATCGACAATCCTGGACTCAAGTAATTGTTATGCAGACGTCTTTTTTTTTTTTTTTTTGCGTCAAATAGTGCGGATTCCAGATGCTGGCAAAAATTAAAACAACGTGCGCAAAAAAAAAAAAAAAGCGCATGCGCCGGACCCAATTTGCGTTTTGAATTTGCAAATAGAAGCGACGTTACTTCTTTGTGCTGCTATTCAGAAACCCTTTTTGTGTTAAAATAAATTATGTGGATGGCACTGGTTATATAAATATAATCAATAAATCACTTAAATGACTGTCGAAATGGAAACGAGCACGGTATGCAATTTCTTAAACTTTATAAGTAAACCGACCAACCAAATATTTACGTCGCAAAAAAGGAATGAGAACCACATGCACATTTAGGCGTGATATTTTGAACAAACAAATCGCCTGATGTTGACGTACCATTACTTCTAGCCTCAGATAAAATACAAGTTCAACGTTCGTTGTCGATCTCCTCCGCGAGTTTCCTCACATAATCAAAAGAAACTGTTTTCAATATATTATGAATTCAAAGCACGATACTTTCATGGAATACAGATAGTCTCCTTGCGCTCCTTCCGATCCAAAATGCGTGATATGAATATACGCGCTTTTTACTGAAAATGTTCCGCTAATATTAGTAAACAAACCTCAGTTGTCATAAGGGCCTTTGAACCCTTATGGTGTCTTAGTTGTCGAGTAGACGTATCGGACCACAGTTTCCGAAGTAAGTCAAGAAAGCACGGTGAAACGCGAAGTAAAACACAAATACAACGCATCCGCCAAGGCGCGGAGGGAAGAGCGGAACAGCAAGTTGAAGCAACCTAATGGCTGCCGCGTCACGTGATTCCAAGATGGCAGCGCCCATACGGAGGAGGATAAAAAGGTCTAAAGACCCTTTTCAAAAGTGCATTGAGCAACATTGGCAGTCCCCCTTTCTTGGCCACGAGGCGTGTGATTGTGTCCGAATCCTCGCCAAACGCTTAGGTACGTAGCTCTGGTGTTCAATACATGCTTAGTCAAAGCTTGGTCAGTAGAGCTATTACACCCGTATTTTGGGAAAAACAATATCGGGAATTCTTGTAATCTTCGTGGTGATGGAACAACAGGTTTTAATGAAGCCTGGCCATTTCACTTGTTGGTTTAGTTTCGCATATTACATTCCAAAGGAATACGTTGATTGAAGGAACAAAGGAAGGACAAGTTGACAGGTATGAACACCTTTTCAGAGATATAAACTTGTCCGCTACTAAGTAGTAAAGAATTATTAAAAACGTTTTTATATGTTTTTATGTGGCTCGAAATATTTATTTTATTTAAATACATACCAGAGTGAACATTTAAAAAAAAGTATCGCGGGGATTTATTGGTTGCTCATCTTCCTACCGCATAGGCAATACACACTAATAGAGAGATGATGAAAAAAATGCAACCGCATAAAACTAAGATATTTGTTTATATGCAAAACATATATTTGTTTAAATGTAAAACAAACAAAAAATCTATCCGCATAAAACTATACGTATATTCATTTATATTGTTTCAGAACGAGTTGTCAGTGAAACCCTGATCTTCAAAGAAAAAAAGAAAAAAAACTAGTCAGGGTTATTAAAAGGTTTTAAAAAGTAGACGCTATGGAAAGCGTGCCCTTTTTACATATTAATTCGTTAAGAAAAAAAAAAAGCTAAAGGGGTTCTTGAAAGAAACGAATTAGAGGTGAATGCTGGAGCAGTTTTTACCGTGATTCTGAATATCACGTTTGTTTTCTCCGGAAATGTAAGTAGACGCGATAAAACACGAGAAATTCCGACCAGTCGTTATGTAATACCCAGATCTTTTGGCCGCCAAGCGCGTGTAGCTCGCATGGGCAGAGCTATACTTTGTTTCAGCTTAAATCCAGACTACACTACGGTGGAAGAAACATTTAGGTGATGGCTCTCTGTCCGACGCGGCGACCACATTATGTTCAGCGCATCAAGCGCTTCACTCGGGGATAGATGGCACCCAAGTGTGGAATTCCCCCCTCCCCCCCCCCCCCCCTCAAACCCACCGCTCCACCTGTTTCTCGCAGCGGTGGTCCCGAATTCTCTCGCTCACCGCTTCTTGTTGCACGTCACCGCAGCCATGCCGCCATTAAGTCGCCAGAGTCCGTAAACTTCTTCTTCTTCTTCTTCTTCTTCTTCTTCTTCTTCCTCTTCTTCTTTTTCTTCTTCCTCCTCCTCTTGTTCTTCTTCTTCGTCTGGTTAAAGCTCACCTTCGTGCACGATGGTGGCACCTGTGATCGACACAGCACCTAAGTGAAGCACGAGGCCAGCCCCACACCACCACCCCACCACCACACCGGAAAAAAGGCGAGCACGCTACGCCGCCGACACCGTGGCCGCCGAGGAGGGACCTCACGCCTCAGCGCCCTCCCGCGGCGGCGCGGAGCTAATTACTCCTGGTTGGAGGCTAGCTCCGAACACGATCTGGTCGCTCACTCCCGCGGGAAGAGCGGCCAGGGTGTTTCTTCCGCCTTGACTTAAAGGGACACTGCAAGGCCATGAGCAGTGCCATGGCCTCCACTATACTCACAAAGCCATAGAACGCCCAGTCGCAGATTTGGAGCGCGAGGATCTGGTAGCACAGAGCATTTCTCGGGGAACCTGGACGTCAGAGCACAGCTTTTGCAGCGGCGAGGACACGAAGCATGGTCTTCAAACCCAATGAGAAAAGAAGCGGTAGCGCGAGGAACGCGAGGAGCCATGAGCGGACATTCCATCGCTCGCGAGTAGTGTGTTTCAGCGTCTCGCCGCAGCGGGGCGCCTGTCACGTGGCTCTCCTCTCATCCGTTGTCTGCCGCTTTACCTTTTCAATTTCGGCGGCCGCTTCTTGTGGCGACCTGCCAGGATGCTATGGTAGTGCTTGCACTGCACGCGCGGGCGTGTTTGGCAGGGACACTGAAATCCAGGAACTCCCGTTTGTCGCATCGGCTGCGTCAGGACTTAAGCTTCAACGAAGTACAGGGTGCCTAGGCAGAGCGTGCAATCGCAAGCTTGCCAGGTATATTCCCCCGCACTGACACCAGTCGTGACGTCTTTTTCTGGCCTTTTCGAAAAAAGCAATAGTGCAGCTGCATAGCTTTGATAGGCGCTGAAGAAGCACGAGAGCGGAGATTACAAGAACTCCGGATATGACGTCACGGTACGAGAAGGAGGGGATTCCGCAGTACTTTGAAAATGGTTTTCCGTCGCCTCCCTGCACCAAGTTGAAAAATGATCTGAATATTCATAATCCTGGAGGCAAAATAAAGGCGGTTTAAGTGTTTTTCCTCAAATACAAAACCGCTTAATTTTTCCTTTAAGATGTTAGTAAGGAATTTATTGATTATTTAATTAACCTCTAGGGTGACCGTTTGATTTCAAAGCCCTAAATGTTAGGAGAACTGTGCGAAAAATCGTGGGTTCCATGATCGCTCTCAGGCACGAACTCTTTTTTTTAATTATGATTATTTTTCGCTTACATCGCAGCGTTCACGCCCTCTCCTGTCTTTATTAATAATCCAAACACAAATTATAAAAAAAAACTCTTAGGAGTCATTTAACGCATGCTGACGTTAACTGAGCGTGCCTATACATCAGTTTCTTTCCTCTATGTGTTTGTAAACGAGCGAGTTCAATAGTAGGGTTATGTGCGGTCTACCACGCCTGTAACTGCACGACCTGCGTGTCATATGTCTGCACTGCGTTATGTTCGGCATGCACTTCTACTTCAAAACTGCTACGCAAAAAAAAAACAAAAAAAAACTGCGGGGCTGTAAATTGTGTGCGCTATCTACTGGAACATTTGATTTTCCCTTTTCTGCTTCCCATGCGGACCAATATTTCGGAACATTGTTCTGCCTAGCCTCTATACTGCATTTTTTAAGTAAAAATAAAACACTCGGTGCCTCATCTTGTCCTGAAAACCACTCGGACGTTTTCGGCAACGAGGAAAAAATAAACTGTACAAAAAAATACTGAGCCTTTTTTTTTTTTTTTTCTTTTTTCATGCCGTGGTTGAAAATAACGCGAACACTCTCTAGTGGCTGATGCGTGAAAAAATGTATTCAATCCCCGAGAGGCCTGTGTAACAAGATTAACTGATGTCGACGTCCGGGCGTCTGTAATATGTTTAAATCTCGCCCTTTCGCTCATGAAGCCTCAGACAGCCTAAAATCGGCGTCCAAAAACAGGCAGTTTCTTTTCTTTTTTTTTTCTTTTGTTTTTTTTAATTGGAGAACTTTTTTTTTTTGCGTGTTGGTTTTTATTGATATGAAATATGAATGTCTGCAATTTTAACGGACATCAAAGTGCATTCTCCTTTGCATTCGGCAAGTGTCGCGGGTTGTTCGCAGAGTTTAATTTCGGAGGGCGTCGCTGATTCCCGGCATCACACGAACTGAAGCGAAAACAAACACGTATGTACGCGTCACTAAATGAAAAAAAAAAGAATAAGTACGTTTACTCGTAACTTGCTTAAACAGTAGTTAAGCACGCAACTCGTCACTCAGTGTCAATAAAGTGGCGAATTACTTTATCCAAAATGTTGCATATTGCATTTCTCCTTACGTTTAGAGTTTCAGTACATATATGATAATAATTTCGGCTGTACATTTTGTTATTGTTTATCGATTAAAACCGTCATATGGGAAAATGTATTTTATGAGAAAACGCAGCCGCCACTCACATTCAATCTTGACCTTGCTGGGACGCGTCGCCTCGTATTTCGGAAATGTTGCCACGTCGCCCTCGTAAGATTTTTTTTTTTTTTTTTTTTACGCCACTGAGAACGCACAAATTGAGGAGAGGGAGCGTCGTGACTTAAAAAACTAGGTATGTCGGTAACATTTGTCGAACTCGAGTTTCGGCGCTCAATTTGTCGAACCTTCGACTTTTCGGCGAAATTTGACGAGTTTCGACTTCTTGAACAGTGTTGGCCCCGACTTCAGCCTAAAAAGTGCAAAGTTTGCGAAACATTAGGTTAAAAAGTAGTTTATTAAACATTTTAGAAAATAACGAGCAATGCTAACGCAATATAAAAGAAAACACATATAGCGTTTCTAATGCTTTAGTGACCTCTTAATGGAAACAATATTTTCTGTATATATACCCGATAAACACGGCACACTTCCTCCACCAGGCGGCGTCAGCTTGCTTACAATTTACTATAGCAAAGCCTAGATTGAAGAGAGGGCCCGTTTCACACCATGCGAAGCGTTTGCAATTCAATGGCGGAAGCCTCTTGTGCGAAGGTTGGTCGCAATTTTCTCATGCGCATGAAACGGCGTCCCTTTAGGCCCGCTTCAGACGGGGCAACTTTTCCAGCAATTTTGAGGTTGCTGGCGGGTTGTTCCCTAGCTTTCCCTAGATCGACGCGAATTGCTGAGATCGGGTCCGGCTCGAACGAGCGATCAACTCGGAGCAATTCGAAGACGGTTGAAGCGGCTGCAGCCAATCAAAGACGCGATATTTTCACGTGACACCCCTGTGGTGGTGATGATGACAGCTAAAGACTTAGTTCTGGTTTGGAATGGATCGTTTTCGCAAATAAACAGTTTCAGAAAAGTGAGTTCGTATTCTCAACGCTGTTCAAAGATATAAGAACGCGTTTTTACCGCGTAGCTGGACGTCTAAATAGTAAAAGAAGAATCAAATTTAATGATGATGATGGCAAGTCGGAGCAATTCGGTTGCTGCGTGTGAACGCGGGCGGCCCGTGTTGCTGGAGTTGCGACGTCAAGTTGCTGGGCGAAATTGCCCTGTCTGAAGCGGGCCTTAGCGTCTTTGCTTGGCCCTGTACTACGGCCGCGTCCGAATTTTTACTTTTTCTTCGTTTTATCCTCGTGATCTCGTTCCGCACCAAGGTAGAGAAGCTTCTACATATGTGACAGTCAGATGCGCGTAAGTTTGTACTACCCAATGCGCCGAGAAAGTGAGGAAAAGACGAGATCGCGCGTAGACGTCGGAACGTCAAGCTCTGATTCGGATGATTATACTTCGTCTTACCTTAGCATGAACTAACTGCGAAGGTTGTGCAAGCGCGAGAGGCAAGCCTTGACTGCATTGACTGGAGCACTTGCTGTACGAGCGCTCGTGCAGCCGCCGAGGCTTCATCCGAGGCAACTCGCTCCCGCCGGCGCTGCGATCGCGCCGGAGCCGGGTGGTGTGGGCAGAATGGCGCGCGTTTCGCGTGGGCGTCATGGCGTTCCAGCATGCCGCAAAGCTGTGTAGGCGTTGACTGCACCGAAAGGTACAGCAAAAGTAGCGGAGAGAGTTTCCCCAAGTTCTCGGCTGACTCTGAAAGGCGCAGAAGGTGGATAATATCCGTGGATCGAAAATAACGGTCGCCTCGCGCGGATGATCGTTTGTGCGGGAAGCACTTTCTTGAAGGCAAGTGTGGTTTCCATTTCAATCTCCGTCCCGAGGGATCGAGACGGCTGATCGAGACCACCCAGATTTTGTTCCTACGGTGCTCGCGCAAAAGCACCAGCCAAGCGCTCGTCGGTGGCTTACTACCAGTGTTGGCGGCAACGCGTAACAAGTGACGGCGTTGGCGGTAATTTCGTTACTTTTTTGTGTAACACAATAACGTACTCGTTGCTTTTTTCAAGAGAGTAACGGGGAACGTACTTACGCTCTTCATTTTGAATAACGCGCACAAGTAGTTACGCATATTTTTTCCAAGACCTGAAACAAGTAACTTTGTTTTTCGTGCTTTCGTACTTTGTCTTACCTTCAGCCCAGACACAGCCGACGCTACGAGCTGATGAAACCAATTGACAGCGTCGAAAACACACCATCATGGTCAATGGCCTAGCCAGAAAATAATTTCGGAAGCTGCTTCAAGGTGCTGGTGCAATCACATACTTAATTTAAAAAAGAAGAATAAATACATACATACACACATATATATATATATATATGTATATATATATATATATATATATATATATATATATATATATATATATATATGTGTGTGTGTGTGTGTGGTAGCTTTCATCTCAAATCGTGGAGGCAAAAAGGGTCGAATTTTTAATTTCGACGAAAAAAATATATGTTATGGCGTCTAGAAGCGTATGCACTTGGGCTAGTTGGTGATCCATGTATGTGAGGCTAAAAGCGCTAAAAACGAGGGACAAGTAAAAGAAACGTACAACACAGAGCGCTCTGTGTTGTACGTTTCTTTTACTTGTCCGTTCTTTTTAGCGCTTTTAACCTCACATATATGTTATGGCGCCGCTTCTAAAACCGCAGTCGCCCCAAACCGCAAGTTCGTCGGATGTTTCGCTTTCGACTTATGAATTTTTAAAGAGGCCACGGCGAAAAGCAGTGTTTTTCACACCCGTCGTGGGTCGGATGTTTCGCTTGATCTCCCGCCGTGGATTTTCAGTCCACATTATATTAACTCTTTTCAAGCACTCTGTGGACACATTTAAAGGGCTCCATACCATAAAACAATTTTAGGCGTTTTGCTTTTTTCCTGTAAAAATGTCAAAAACGCCCCCTCGGTCCATTTTTGACGAACTTTGACAATTAATTACTGGCGATCTACTTAGGTTACATTGATATTTGTTATGTCCACGGAGAGCCCAAAACACGCTCTTTATATGTATTATAAAATGACTCGGTTGTATAAAATATCCTTTGCGGTACGTTTACGGTAATATTATGCGAAAACCGAAAAGTACCATTTTTGAACATGATTTTCTCAAAAAACCCATTTTTTATTTTTTTTTAAATTCTTGTTCAAATGTAGATGTAATAGTTGTCTACAGGAAAATCAAGCCGAGAAAGTGTGTATTTTGTTTGTATGTTTTATATTTAGGCCTCAATATCGGAAAAAAAAACGTCTTTGTTTTGCAAGACCTAAGTCAGACATAGCGACCAATGCGTCTCTATGAATTGTGAAAAAGTTTTCTTGAATTTTCTTCTGCATTTTGTAATCAATTAAAAACGGATTTTGTGGTATTTAATATTTATTTATGTTTTGATAAGAGCGGGAACCACGAAATACATATCTAACCAAATCAGCAGGCCTAGTAGACTTTCAATAACCAAAAGGCACAGACGTTGTATTGTTTCGATTTATAAACCTTTCACAGTAAACTAGCACGACTAGCTATTAGCTGTCATATTACTAAGACAAAGAAAGTCACCACATCGTCGATATATTATATACAATTCTTTCCGAAACCAAACACTCGGGTTTGTTCACCTCACATCGCACAGGTCACCAGGGAATGTCCTTTCACTTCCGTAATACACAAAAGTGATGACACAGAAACGGTCCGAAATACACAGAGAGTGTGTCACGGAGAGGGGTAGGAAATAAAAATAAATAAATAAGAATTAAGTTGCCCAACTCCGATCTTAAGAAAAATTGCGTTAAAAAAATAAAGTATTTAGGTTCGAGCGGTGGCAAGGCGATAGGTCCACACCTGGTGGAGAGTCAGACAAAGAAGTCGAAAATACGTAAAGGTAAAAAAAAAAAAATAATAATTTAATAAATATGGGAAAACTCAGTCGCACATGGCAAGAACAAAAACCAACCCCTCCAGGCATTCTCTAAACGGGACGCAACCAAATGCGTGCGAACACGCTTTCTACATCACCGCCAGGCCGCTACGTCATGACGAAATAAACCCAAAAACTGAACAGTGCAAATAAACAGTTAGCAAGAAAACAATGAAAAAAAAACGTTCAGAAAAAACCGCACCCTAGAAACAAAGTTCAGCGGGGCGAAGAAACACACACGAGTCGGTTCCACGACACTGAAGTCTGGCAGGATGACGGCGTACAGATGATGCTCGAACCTGTTCCTCCCTCTATTACGCACATCCACGACGGCTGTGCGGAACAGTGGCTGTGCGAAACAAATTGAAGAATAGATTCGAGCAGCGATGCGCGAGAAGGTAACCGAGGTATGCCTCAAGCTTCATATCGGGAGAGGAGCTTTCGAGGTAGTTTCTGCAGTTACTCAAACTTTCCTCTTTCCCCTTCCCTTTTTCAAAAGAACACGTCAGCCGGCGATAACTTTTCATCTCGGGAGAAGCGCACTGTTCACAAACCGTTATGGTTGACAAGGAGGCGTACTTAGACCCAACTAGATTCCGGGCAGATTACAAACACAAGTATATTTAACAACACGCTCGTTTTAATGTAAGTCTACGGGCTTTGCTGTTTCCAAAAGAGGTAACCCTTTATAAGGACAGAACGAGCGGGTTTTGAACTCCTCCGATGTAGCTTGCCGCCTATAATAAAGTTTAAATAATCAATAAATATAACAGGGTGGAACCACTGTATTTGATGGTTATGTGGGAAGGTTGGAAAAGGCAAAAATATTTCCAAGTTTGTGAAGACGCGCAATTCGCAAGTCCATTTCGAGCCGTAAAAACACGTTTTTGTACGATATTGATGCTTAAAGGGGCGGTGCAATGATTTTAACACTGTTCTAATGTGCACCTTGTATATTTTATATTGTTTACTTCAGCGTAAGTAGGAGAAAAAGTGCCACTATATCCCAAAATACCTCTATTTCGCTGCGTAATCGCAAAATAAAGAACGCTTTTTTTCCCAACCTGCGGCCACATGGTGGCCGCAAATGGAACCTGCGGTGTGACGTCATTCGGAGTGGTTTTTGTAAGTGATAGTGTTAGGCAATTGTAAGCTTGATTTAAGGTTAAGTTTAAAAAAATCTTGTTGTTTAGGCATGCAGAAACGCTTCAGAAGCCTAATATTGCCGCTAAAAGGGTATGAATTATTTGTGGCGCCATCTACCGCAAGTCAACAAAACCTGCCGTCGCCGTCATCCGTCGACGCCCGAGGCGCCTACGGCGGCTACACGAGCAACCCGGGCGTTTTGTCTTTCCCTCGCTCGACGGAGTGCGTTGTTCGTGGTCCGTAGTATCGTGGTATCGTTATTGTTCCTGGTGTCTCGACCTCGACTGCGACTTCGACTGCCCGCCGCGTCGACTGCCCGCCGCACAAGTCCAAGCTATACGCAAGCATCTTGCACTCGACGTCGCTCAGGCCGTCCGCCCATGCCGCCATGTTGGTCGGGAATCGGCGGGAGAGCGGGAGAGCGGCGAGCCCGGCGAGCCGGCGAGCGCTGGGGAGACGGAAGCCAGAAGAACCCAACCGGAAACCAACGCCACTCCGAATGACGTCACAGGCGAAGCTGGTGCCGCTTCACTGTTGAGTTGAGGGGTGCCAGAGATACCAATTTCTTTTATTTTTTTTAATGAAAACTAGGGCAAGCAGGAAAGAATAGTTTTCGGCCCCTCGTTTTATATGTGGCCGGGATCAATTCCCGCAATTAATTAGCCGAAGTCCGCAAATTGTTGCACCGCCCCTTTAAATATAGAACATACAAACAAAATACACACTTTCTCGACTTGATTTTCGTGTATAAAACTATCACATCCACATTTTAACAAAAAATTAAAAAATAAGAAATGGGTTTTTCGAAAAAATCAATATCAAAAATGGTACTTTTTGGTTTTCACATAACATTAACGTAAACGTACCGCAAATAATATTTCATACAGGCGAGTCATTTTGTAATACATATGAAAAGCGTGTTGTGGGCTCTCCGTGGACATAAAAAATATTGATGTAACCTAAGTAGGTCGCCAGTAATTAATTGTCAAAGTTCGTCAACAATTGACCGAGGGGGCGTTTTTGACATTTTTACAGAAAAAAAGCAAAACGCCTAAAATTATTTTAGGGTATTGGAGCATTTTAAATCTGTCCACAAAGTGCTTGAAAAAAGTTAATATAATGTGCACTGACAATCCACGGCGGGAGATCAAGCGAAACATCCGACCCACGACGGGTGTGAAAAACACTGCTTTTCGCCGCGGCCTCTTTAAAAATTCATAAGTCGAGAACAAAAAATCTGACGAACTTGCGGTTTGTGGCGACTGCATTTTTAGAAACGGCGCCATAACATGTATTTTTTTCGTCGAAATTAAAAATTCGATCCTTTTTGCCTGCACGATTTGAAATGAAACCACCCATATATATATAAAGTAAAATATCTGGGGATGTTCTGGAACCTAAACACATCCCCCCCCCCCCCCCACCCCCCCTTGGCTACACGCCTGATCATGGTGTCCGTCTCGTTTCTGTACGTGTTCTACTATCGCTGAACCAATCATAAACAAGAAACACCCAGTGACTCGCTTTTTTGACGCTGCTTAAAGGACCCATGAAACGAATTTTGGGCTGGAGTAAATCAATTTATATTGGGATTTTACTAATAGCACATCGTTCAGTGGGCCAAAAGAACAAAGGTAGAAAGTCAGAAGCCTGACTTTCGCTACAAAAATTTGCAAAACATAGCGGACTATTTCGTACCTCCTTCCCTTCGTAAACTCTCCGCCTTTTCACTGTGGTACATCCGCGGACCCCGCAGCGCGTCACCGGGCTACTAGCCACCATAACCGGGCCCCCGCAGCGCGTCACCAGGGCCCAAGCGCATGTCACACGACACCGGACCTCACTTAATCCCTTTACCCCTAAGCTGACATTGCGGTGGAAGCTACGCGCTTGCCGGACCAATCAGCAGCCTCCCTTTCATCACCTGACCTCATTCTCTGCGGGTCGGCATGCGCGAGAGGGCGTGATCACGTGGAAAATGTGTGGCTGGCCCAACGAGCACGTAGCTTCCACAGCACTGTCAGCTTCGGGGTGAACGGGGTGGGGAAAGCAACTAGTCGGAATTTTGAGCGACGGGCTAATCTTCTAGGGGGACAATGGCTGTGTCCGGCTACAAAAGCGGGATTCCGAGCAAGAGGGGACTCCCCCCTTTCCGACTTCTTGAACTGTTTGGTACAATGCGCGATTTATGAGTTGAGGAGGAAAGCTAAACACGAAAAAGTTGGAAAAGCGTTTCATGACTCCTTTAATTGGTCTCATTAGCTCGTAGCTTCGACTGCCTCTGGACTTAAGCTAAAAAGAAGTATAGGCGCCAAGTCATTAATTATTGCACTACAGTCCACCTACCTTCAAAATTTTGCTCGTCTTCTTCCCCATGCAAAAAGTCGCACTTTAGAGAAACCCCAACGCCTACGCCCTTTTTCCATATGTGAAAAAACGCGGTCGCCAAAAAAAAAAAAAAAACACGGTTACGGTCAATTTATAGATAAAAAGTAATGCAAAAGTAACGTGGGTTACTTTTTAATGGTAACGCTTTCCTCTTATTTTGAGGTAACGTAGTTCGATGACGTGTTTTCTTTTTTTATTTGCAAGTAACGAGTACCATATTTTGTTACTTTTTATCGGTAACGCCTACAACACCTATGTCCAACCTATGTCCGTGCTACCAAGCGGAAGGAGACCGGCGGAACGGAAAAAGCGTTACTGCTTGTCGTGCCTTGTGGCCAAGAGGCTAAGAAAAATATCATACCTTGACTCAAAGGACGCTGTATGTATTTAATCAATTAATAAATACACTTCCTCAGACCCACAGTCGGTTGATCCACTGTGCTGATCCCGCCGGCAGCGCGGAAAGCGGCTCCAAGTACCATATTGTAGACCTCGAGTGACCTGTACGCCTGCACGGTGTGTGAAGTTTGAACTGGCTTGGCAAAAAAAAAAAAAAAAAACTAAATAAACGACGACGCGTGCCATCGACGTCGAAGGCAGCAACAACATATCGGAACCTCAGCAGTCCTTGTTTACGACGTACGAATCATCTAGGGCATCGCCGTCCACACACAGTTTGTCTCGATAGCGCTGCCGTTCAGGCTCGGGTAGCCAGCTGAAATAGTCGGGCATAACATACGACATACGTTGACAAGAAACACGACGCACAAATAAAGCTAGAAGCGTTTCTACAACGTCTACAACGAGCGCACGACACACCACGCAATGGCGAAAAAACGGAGAGCCTGGCCGCTTTTGCCCACATACCTTCTGCGCATGCGTGGCCTTCCGGCCGTGTTGGTAAAGGGGTTTTCACACGAGGGAGAAATCCCGGGGATTTATCCACGGCGGGCGAACCACTAGACGAAAGCGCCAGGCTTTTGCATATCGCACAAAAGCCTGACGTTTTCGTCGCGGGATGCGCACGCCGTGTAGAAATCCCCAGAATTTCTCATCTGTTTGAATACCCCTTAAACAAAGCCGCGCCCCGTGTCAGTCTACAGCAAAAGCCTAAAGCAAATGGTAACTTGCACGAACGCTCGTCAACACCTTATTTGGCGTATTTACATCAAATCTTTTATACAGGGAAGGCGAGCGCATGCGGCGCGTAGACCTACATTTCCAGCATTCTCCTTGACGCTTGAGTAATTCACTTTTCGCAGCGCTCCCTGGGCAAAGCAGGAGCCCTCTTGTAACTGCCCACACACGTATAGTACAAAGAAAAGCGTCCGAAACCGCATCCGACATTTTGCAAGAGTGGAGCTGCCGGCTCATTAATACTATAACATCATGTACCTGGGTCTTCTAGACAAATACCACACGTTAAGATCTTTGTAGATTAGAAAACGGCGAAACGCGTAAATATTTACCGTGTAGCCATAAGGAACGACTAGACGAACCTGCAGTAAATGCGTCGTGTGGACTGGGACGGCTTTTTTTTTTTTTCTAACCTCTCGCAGACGAGAATTTTCAATGACCGACCTTTTTCCCCGATTCTCCGCGGCCTTGGAAGAAAATTGTAAAATCTTAATGGAGCGAGCTTTCGTGGAGGCGCTCGGGTTTCAAGCCTCGGGAGACGCGAACTGCCGAGGGTTTGTGGTGGCACGGTCTTTAGATGGTTATGGGCTCTAGTGAGCCACGATTTTTAGAGGGTGTCCAACTACTCGATCCCGGTCACGCGGTTTATGCGGAGCGCCAGTTCGTCTGCTTTTTCTGCAGGAATTGAAGTGACGTCAGAACGCCGAGCTCTGATTGGTTCTGAATGAAGGAAAGTGGGTAGACCTCAAGACAGCTTGCTTTGAGGCCTACCCACTATTCTTCAATCAGAGCCAATCAGACCTCGGCGTCTTTCTGACGCCACCCCTACTCCTGCTCAAGAAGCAGGCGAACTTGCGCTGCGCATTGTCCGCGTTTGCAACACAAGCTGCGTTTGGGAGGCGAAAGCGTCGATCGACTACAAGCGTCTCCGTCCCTCCACCCGATTTCCTCCTCTCCACGCGACGACGCAACGCATGCGCACTTGCGACCACTCAGTTCAAGAAGGCGCACCCACCATGAAATTGTAGACGCACACCGTGGTTTGAATTGCTCTTTCTCTTGAATCTGGGCTCTCTAGTGGGCCCCTGCCTCTCGAGAGAACATTTGAAAAACGCTCTCCTTTCAGAGGAATTTCGGTAATGGCTCCTTCGAGAAACTTATGGCAGAAAGAAACGGCTGCCCGTGGCTGAACTTTTCCCCGGCCCTCGCAGGAGGTGCCGCAATTTGGTGGGCGGACCCCACGGCCTGACGGGTTCGACGAGGGAAGGTTAGCTTGCCACCATCAACAAGTACCCAAGGCCATGGCCCACGCTAAGGAAAGGCTTAGCGTGACACACTTGCCTGGGTTTGTTTTGCCTTTGTTCGTCGGCTAGATCAAACAGTGGCGCTGCCTGATGGGTATCTTTATAACTACAAGCTGAGCAGCGTGGCCTCCGACTTCAAGTTGCGTGTGCGTGCGTGCAGACTTCTACGTAATGCGCTACGAGTAACGCGTTTTTGTATCTAGTTACTTATTTCGTTAACGAGTTAACAGCCCTGTTATTCTTTAAAAGAAGAAACAATTAACGTATTTATATTACTTTTTAAGTCATTAAAGCCTGAATTATTTCTTTTTTAGGAATTTCCAGGCGACATTAGGTGTTTTGCGTCCAACGGGGCTAAGGGAGCTGGTATGTAGAAGCAATATGCTTGACGTTTCTTTAGTTCGTAATATATAGACCGCGAGTTATGACCATACGGTCACACTAGGAGTTTGAACAGTAAACTTCAAACATTTCAGAATCCCTTTATTTTACACAATATAGTTTGAAGAGGTAATGATGAAAACGATGGCGTTAGTCGATACGTCTGATAACAATGAAAACCTGACGGCAGAGACCGACAGCGCACTCTGTTCACAGGGTGCGCTCGAGTCACCTGAAATTGGCTGCTGCAAACTACCGCCCCTTGTTCCCATGAATAAGCGGATTTAAATTCTATAAAACTCTACAAGCAGCTTGATTCGTGCTCAACCGCCTACAGGTACAAAGCATTGGCGAAATCATACACAAGAATTTATATAATACAAAGTAATTAACAACAAAGAACAAACAAAACAAACGAAAGCAATAATCTGCTGGCTCATTAAGAGCAGTAACAACTGTATTATTGGAAAGACAATAGCTCTTAAGCGCACATATGCTGCAAGACTCTATATCAAAGTTAGAGCCCATAAAAGTGTTCAATAATGTTGGCGAGTTTATTTTAGCTATTTGGAGGCCATAATCTCTTTGTGATGTTTCTGCTGCCCAAACAACCGAGTGACGGATGGAATATGCTACAGCATTTTTCCGAAGTTATGCTAATGACCAAAAAAAATTGTTTATCTCTCGATATTCCTGTTTATACTTTATACTAACTCTGATATCATAGTGATCAAATATCTTCATTACACGCAGTTCTTTAAAAGTTTGGTCAGTATGACAATCATAAGGCAGGTTACAGAAAATCGGTAGCACTTTTCTTTTTTCAATAGAAATAGTTTTTGCAGATTGCTTTTGTTGTCGTGCCCCGAACTAAAATTGCAGAAGTTCAGATGAGATAAAAATAGTGAGCCATACAAAAGCAACTTTACTACCTTTGAAGGACCATGACGATGCCAATGTAGCAATCCAGTAATACAAGAGAGCTTAGAAATAATATATATTCAGTCGGTTCAGTCCAAGCCACGTGTTTCGAAAAAAACACCCCCAAAGTCTTAAACGTGCTTACCACTTCAATAGGCTCAGAGTCTAAATTATTACCACTCGGAAGTTCATGTTTTCTATTTTTGTAGCAAAACAGGATAGCCTTAGTTTTCTTCTTATTAATTATGAGACTATTTAATCCATCCTAGGTGTCTAGACTTTTCATTGTGACATGGGCTGCACGCGAAATTTAAATGTAATCCTAAGCTGAAAAAAAGAAGCTGGTGTCATTCGCGTAAATAATAAACCTCACTTGCTGCGCAATGTTCATTATTATATATTGAAGAGTAGTGGCCCACGTATGGCTGCCTTGTGGTGTTCCACCTTAACTGGCTTGATATTAAAAAAATGACCATAAATATTAAGATATTGACGACGTTTTCCTTTGTTCTTTTTTCATAAATACGGCTTGGTCCTATTTATAAAAATATATTTCGGACATGATCGATAAATACGACCATGTCCCCTATACCATAAAATTCTACTTTATGAATAAACAACTCGTGGGTCCCTGAGTCGAACGCTTTTGTAAAATCAATAAATGTGCCAAATACTGTATGCTTATTTTCAACGATTCGAAGTGTAAATCCTTCTTCGTAGAGCAAAGAGAAAACACATTAAGACCAAATAAAAAAAGTGTTCAACCATTTATAATAGAAGATATGGAAAGGTCACAAGGAATATTAAATACCTAAGCTTTATAATACATTACCGGATGACCTACTAAAAATAAAATCCCCTAAAATAAAAAGCTAGCAATAATATAGATAATCGAACAGGGAAAAAAAGTCCCATAAGATGTAATAGGAGTAAATAATAGTGTATCCCTAAAAACGCATAATATAAAAGGTTCTATTTTTTCTTCTATTATTAGAATTATCTTGTAAGTCACGAATTCCAATTTCCTTCACAATATGTAAATGCTAATTCAATATGATTGGACGGGTTTTACATATGTACTCATCAAACTAGAGCAATAAATATAAGCTGTAAAACAAAGTGGAACTGCAGTAAAATATATTTATATTGGTATGCTTTGTTGTTTTTAGTTATCTGTGCAATAAAAAGCAGAGGCTGCTGTCGCGTCCCACGCACAAGCCATCATTGGCTTATGTGGATTTTATATTGTATTTTTTCCAAAGAAAGTAATTAAAGATGGTTATTGCATGATGTTGTAAACTAGTTCCGTAAAACTTTTTTTTTACATCCGTATTGAGAATCTGTAATCACGTTATGCTTATACGGATATGTATTATCTTTTCTAAGCCATTCGAAAATACGAAAATACAGGGAGAAGTGACACGGGTCTGCTGTTGTTTATGACATTTCTATCGCCTTTCTTATCAAGCACAACCACCTCAAATATTTACATTTTTGAGGGGAATAGAGACTTTTTAAAACAAAAATTAAAAATGAACGTCAGGTAACGGCCGATCATTTCCGATACGTGGTGTACCGGACGCATCTGTAAACCTTCCGCGTCACAGCTGTGACTAACGTTTACGTGACGAAACACTGACACCACTTCATCTTCAGTGACAAGGTCAAAATAAAGTTTCTGGAATTCTTCGATTCAAATACCTCCAAGCATTAGTTGTGCTTGAATCCCCCCCCCCCCCCCCCCTCCTTAGGATTATAAAGAAATTTGTTAAATACATTAGCCAGAAAACAACCGGTGAATCCAACTTTGTTTTGAGTTAGTGACTCGATGCTCTTTTGTGTGCCGTTCCGTTTGAAAACAGAGTTCTACTTCCTCCTAATCAGGTCAGTGCGGTCAGACACCGAGATAAACAAATTGGTGCAGTAGGCTGCTCTGCATTTCTTTAGTTTCTTCTTTAAATTGTTCCTGAACGCCTTAAAAACTTTCAGCTTGTCTAGGTCGTTTGTTTGTTTCTTAAAGTTTGATACAGCTTGTTCTTCATTCGTACATTTGCAATTAATTCTATCGTTATTCGTGGCTCCCGGGCTTTTTTTAGTCTCCTTGCTTTTCGTTTGGGAAAGTGCGTCTCATAACTAGTTTTGAAAATATGAAGAAATTCCTCGGTAAGCTTCAATAGCCTCAGTTTTTTTCTAAAACCACTTTCCACTTTGCATTACTCCAGTTATCGTCTGAAGTAGACAAGATGGTCAGGGTGAATACTTCGCAACAAAGTGTGAATAATAGGGTTTTTGTGACTAGTAATAGTTTTACCCATACAAAAAAAAAAAAAAAGTTGCGAAGCTATATATCGCTAATGTTGCAAGCTATAACACCTAATCATACGATTTGCTGGTCAAAATGGGTGATGAATAAATCGATCAATGTTTCTGATGAGCTAGTAATACGTGTCAGTTGATTTATTGCATTCATGCCACGGTTTATCTGAAAAACTGTAGTGATATTCCTTTTTGAATTACTATTGCTTAACATGGTCAACAGTGAAATCCCCTATCTAAAACAAGTTGTTGCCCACACGCCTTCGTCATTAAACACAAAGAAGGCAAATTTCTCGAAACTTCAAAATATTCCTATCGGGAGGATGATAGAACGCTGACACAACATTTTGGTTTGCTCTTATCGAAAGTACTTCGTGGTAATCTGTAGATAGACGAAATTCCGTCAAAAGTTCGTATCTCATTTTATTTTTACTAATATTGAAACACCACCGCCACGATGAGATGGACGATTTACATAGTGAGTGTTATATTCAGGAAGATTGAACACGTCACTTTCATAGTTATACCAGGTTGCAGACAACATGACAACGTCAAAGGGACGTCGAGTGCGTGGAAAAAAGTTCTAAATGTAAAAATTTGTTTTTGTTGGATCTTGTATCTAAATGAAAATATTTAGCTGGGGTATTTTCTGTGCCCAAGCAATCTTTTAGCTCCCGTGGTAGCATGGTGTTTGCATTAGCTATCTCACAGGAACTGTCTAAAATAATACATAAGGCAAGATGCATTTAACCGATATATTGAAGGTCATCGACGTTCTTTGCAACGATCGCTCGATCACTGTCCTTTGCGCTAACAGGATTATTTCCATTTTTGTTCCATGCGTATTGAAATCTTTTCGCAGTGGCGCATTCTTTCGCAGCACGTAGGAGAGCCATATTCTGCCGAGTCATATTCTCTTGTATGTAGATCTCGTCACGTTTTTTTTTTTTTTTTTTTTTTTTAGCTTTTTTTTTTGGAACAATTAAACGTGCGAGTTGGTCAAAGCGTACGTCGGTAACGATACTACCGTCTCTGATTGATGTAAAGGGTCTCCAAAAAAACATTTTACGGGGTTTATTTCACCGCAAGAATAAACTATCCACCGCTGAACGCTCATACTCCGCCCAAGTATATAGCACAAGAGGTTTGAACCAGATGCCAAAGCTTTTGGGCACCCTGGCGGTTCCTCAGCCCAGTTGCCCGACTGCGAGGCAAAGGTGCCGAACTTTTCCCGCGTGGCGGCGACGTCACGCCAGCCACGCGCACATCGGATGCGCCGCCTTGATAAGGCGCATCAGAGGCGGCGCACAGAGAGTCGCTGCCTGGACTCCGGTACCGCCGGTAGCAATGTTAATCGTCTTGTCCATGTCCAATTAAATGTAGTTTCTTGTTGTTGAAACCTTTGGCTCCGTGTTATTCCTCCGGGTCGGGTATGCAGCAAGGCATACCGACCACAATGGCGCCCAACCGTGGTATGCTACCCACTCGCAGGAATTTCACGGGGCTTGGTTTCTTCTTTCGGTAGCTTTTTTCCCACACCCCGTGTTTCCTACCATCGTTCCGTGCTTCCATCACGTCCGTGTTTGTTGTATTGGCGTGTTTCTGACTGTTTGTTTGGTGACCGCGGCAATCGCTTTGCGCGTTTGCGTTTGTTTCTGGGGGGTGTTTCCTTTTTTTACGCTTGTGTTGCGCTTGTGTTGGGATTTTGGGTGCGTTTCTTTTTTCTTTTTTTTGTGCTCGCAGGCATGCTCGCACAGGAGCAGGAAGCCGCGATGGCCGCAGCGGCACAAATGAACCTGCTCACGAAGGTCACGGAGATATGCGACTCCGTGATGCAGCACCTGGCCCACACGACTGGCCAGCAGGAAACCTCACCGCGAGAACCCCGACCACACTTGACTGTTCCAGTCTACACAGGGTACGACGACGTCAAGTTCGTGGCAGACTTCCTGGGCGAGCTGCAGACGTACCACCTTGCCTCCGGTGCCTCGGAAGCCTTCATCGTGGACCGGATTGTCCCGCTGGCGTTGCAAGCCAGCGTGAGGTGCTGGTTGGTGTCGCAGGCCCCCATCACCAGCCTGGCGGACTTCCAGACAAGGCTTCGAGAAGAGTTCCTGCCTGCGGGCTACGCGACGCAGATTCTCCGGGAGCTCGAGGGAAGGACGCAGCACCCGGACAAAAGTCTGGTACGTTCGGGTCATGCAAGAGCTCTTCAAGAGGGCGTACCCGAGGTCACCGGAGTCGGACAGAGTAGCTCGAGTCAGACGACAATGTCACCCAAGGTACAACGCCTACCTCATTAACCGCAACATTGAGACCCTCGAAGAGCTTGCCCGGGGCGCCCGCCTCATCGAGGAAGCTCTTCATGCCGAGCGGAACTACGTGCCGCCGCCACCAGCCAAGTACGCGCTCGAAACGACATGCGCATGGCGAGGTCCCGAGGCCTTCACGCAAGTGGACTGTCCGAACCAGACCTCCCTTCCCCACCACGTCAACCAGGAAAGTTGGCGTGGCATGCATGGTGATCTTCCGTGCGGGATAAGCGTATGTTCACCAGGAAAGTTGGCGTGGCATGCATGGTGATCTTCCGTGCGGGATAAGCGTATGTTCTCGTCAAGAGGTCCCCGGAGGTCACAGCGGGGCCCATGAGGGTTTCGGGCGGGGGTCGCCACGACAGGTGGGAGGTCGTTAGCCGCGCCATATCGTAAGCCTTTGTCTCCATTGCACTCATAGACCGCGCTAGAACGCAGAACACCATCGTCCGGCGTTTGGCTTTTGCATTTGAACGCGTTCGACGGGTGCGGTGGAAACAAATGCAGCCTTTGTCTTCATTGCACTCATCGAACGCGTTAGAACGCCAAACGCCTTCGTGCGGCGTCGAGCTTTCACAATCAAACGTATTAGGCGAGTGTTGTGGAGATAAATGCAGCCGCCGTCCGGCGTTTCGCTTTTGCATTCGAAAGCGTTCGACGAGTGCAGTCAAGACAAATGCAGCCTCTGTCTAAATTGTACTCGTAGAACGCGTTAGAAAGCCGAACTCCATCGTTCGGCGTTGGGCTTTCACATTCAAACGTATTCGGTGAGTGTGGTATAAATAAACGCAGCCTCTGCCTCCAATGCACTCGTTACACGCGACGCGGAATGTCATCGCCCGGCGTTTGGCTTCCGCATTTGAACGCGTTCGACGAGTGCAGTGGAAACAAATGCAACCTCTGTATCCACTGCACGCGTCAAACGCGTTAGAACGCGGAACGCCTTCGTCCGGCGTTTGGCTTTTGCATTCGAAGGCGTTCGACAAGTGCAGTGGAGTCAAATGCGGCCTCTGTCTCCACTGCACTCGTCGAACACTTTAGAACGTGAAACGACATAATCCGGTGCTTGACTTTTGCATTCGAACGCGTTCGATGAGTGCAGTGGAACCAAATGCAGCCCTTGTCTCCACTGCACTCCCTGAACGCGTTAGAACGCCAAACGCAATCGTGCGGTGTTGGGCTTTCTCATTCAAACGTATTCGACGAGTGTGGTTGAGGTAAATGCAGCCGCTGTCTCCACTGCACTCGCTAAAAAGGTTAGAATGCGGAACGCCGTCGTCCGGTGTTTGGATTTTGCATTCGAACGCGCTCGCCGAGTTCGGTGGAGTCAAAGGCAGCTAGCCTTAGGTCTACCTACCAATCATTTGAATCAGAGTTGGGCGTTGTGACGACCTCGTGCGCTCTCGTCTCCTTCCCTCTCTCGGTCTCTCAGTTCTTCGACTGCCGCCAGGAGAACGCCGCGATGATATGAGGTACAGTTCGCCTGTTCCGTACGCGTTTGGTGACCGCTCTACATAACTAAAACTTCAGATAAACACGGATTCGGTTTGTATAAATCGACGCAATGATATTATTTTTCCACCTCAGAATCAACGTCAGATCGCGGACTTGAATGTAATACAGTACCTGACAGCTTAAAAGGATTGTCCGTTAAAATTTTGTCTTTCAGAAAACAATAAAATTATATTGTCATTGATTTTAGGAATAGCATCCGCACAATATCCAAATTTTGAACCCTCTGCCGCACAAGTAATTCAATTTTAACATTTTAAACAGAGCCCAACTGTTCATATTGCACCTGTATAACACATGGCATTTCGTTGGCAACAGTGGGAGCTCTGACGTAACAAGGCAAAGGGCTTGTTACGTCAGCTTTTGACTGGTGCCTCATTAAAATAACCTCGTCCTAAGAAAGACAAGATTTACTCTATTGACAGAAGCTCAATTCTTCGACAGTGATCCTTTTACGCACCATCTACCACGTTGCTAGAATCCGAGAATAAATCAACGCCCGGGACGTTGACGTTACCACACTTCATGTGATGTCACGACATGACCCGTGCATGCGTGCGAAATTTGGCATGAAGTTTCGTATTGATGTTCATAATTTATTTAGCAAATATTGGGGAGTCTTTTAATAACGGAGATTTCACATATGACTATATTTAGGCCCTTTCTGCGTGACCGGCGCAAATACTTATTAGCTTCCGGATATCACCGGACAATCCTTTATGGAATACAGGGCGTGGTCCGTGCCTAGCATCTCAATATCATTTGCTAGCCAATGTGTTTGTAGCATTAGCCGATAATGATGCCGAAAAACGAATCACGAAGTAAGTACCTTGGACGCAAACTAAACCCCTGCCGGCATTTGTTTCTGAATTCATTTTCAACCTAGTCATTTGTAGGACTCACTCCGCGCATGGCACCAATTGGTTCTTCGTCCGTGCTGCGGAAAAGTATACTCGCACGGGCATTTTCTAGAGTGCATATTTGAGGCGATTGAGTTCGCTGCCAGGAAAAACGACACAGCAACAGAAAAAAACACTGGGGCCACAATGCGCCACGTCCCACATACACAACCAATCGACAAGATATTTGCGTTAAGCGATCACGATCCAATAAGGGAGCGCCCATGGTTCCCTACTTCAGCGTTTGGTCGGTCGCAAGGCACGCGATCCACCAATCCACTTTTCGAGTTGCCAGGCAGCATGCGAATCACGATAGTTTCCGGTGGCCCTTTGGTCGCTTTGAACTCAAGTGATTTGTTTTTCACGCGCAATTAAAAAAAGTCTCAAAACAAACCACAAAGTACTTAAAAAAAAAAACACTGACTCTTTTGTTCCTTAGACGAAAACCTTACCGGTCCCACTAAGCGAAAAAACGGCGTATGTGGCCATAAAAATACGATTGAGCGGCACGCGCCGCTCAATCGCATGCTCAAGAACGACTACTTGTCGTCGTCTTTGAGGTCGTAATAGAGTTCGTCCTAGACCTCTAGGACGACTTTGCTTGTCCCAGTACGTCGAAAAGCGGTTT
Source organism: Ixodes scapularis (assembly GCF_016920785.2). Classification (NCBI taxonomy): domain Eukaryota; kingdom Metazoa; phylum Arthropoda; class Arachnida; order Ixodida; family Ixodidae; genus Ixodes; species Ixodes scapularis. The sequence continues at coordinate 30,470,257 of NW_024609857.1, forward strand.
CGTTATGCCCGGAAGATGGCCAGAAAAAATACTTCATCAAGCACGCGCCGCTCATGCTTACGTTGACGCTCAAGTGCGGGAGCGTCATGTCAACCACCGGAGCGCCGTGTGCAAAAGGCGCGCTTCGGACTTCATCTGTGCTCGTTTTGTGCTTCGTGCGATGGACTGTGAGGTCTCCATCCGCGGCCTCGACATCGGCAGCAGCGTCTACATCTAGGGCGGCTTCCGCAGGCAAACGTGGCCGCCCACAGAAATATGCCACAGCCTCGTTTAGTGTCCTCCTCTTGGCGTCAATCTCAACGTCGTCCTTAAGGTCGTCATAGAGGTCGCCCTAGAAGTCATCCTGACGTCGTTCTTGACGGCGTCCTCTAGGACGTCGTCCGTAAGGTCATCCTAGAGATCGTCCTCGACGTCGTTCTAGAGGTTGTCTTAGACTCCGTACTTGGCGTCGATCTGTAGGACGCCGTCCTCGTCGACGCCCTATACGCCGTCCTAAACTTTAATACATGTAGAAACATCACTCGAAAACATATCCCCCGCGGGAGTATACTGCTTTCGCCTTCCTACACGTAATAGCCGGTTCACACGACGGACCGAATCGCGATTTTCCTCCGCGGACCGTGTACCACGTGACCGGCACGTCACCGATTCCTGGGATCCGCTCCTCCTCCGCGGACGCTCGAACTGGTAAAGTCGAGCGCGTTTTTTTACTCGGAAATTTTTGGCGGGAGATCGACTTGAAAAGTGTTTAGTCTGGCAACCACGTACAAATTTCTTAGTCTTTTTTTTTTTTTTTTGCTTTTTTTTTTTGTTTTTTGACGATTAAAACGGAAATGGCGCATCGTTGTGTTTTGTGCGTTCGGTGGCTCAGTTTGTCGCGCGATTCTTGGTTCCACGCCTGAAACTGCAGAAACTTTGTCCGGATGACGCGACGCAGGTTCCGGTACCCCTCTGGGTCCGTGTCAAGAAGCTCCCGTCAAAACTCGTCTAGCACGCCGCGATAATTCTTGCACGTCCAATCAGGATTTCACCGAGCAAGACCTCTCTTGTGGCTGTGGTGTACTTGAGTGTTGTGCACGAGTGCGGAATGCGTGAAGGCATCTCCAAACACCCTTTCGCGAGCCCAGAACTTCGTCGCGTCTACGCCGAACACTTCTCGAGCAGGAACATGTCTGTGTCACTGTCATGCCTTGGGTTAGTAAAGTTAGTGGCGTTTCGCGCGAAGCCTATCGCAGTGTTTAGTATCGATCTATACGTAACGGCGGGGTACGATTCTCTATCGCGGTAGCAAACGTCGATTTCTCTCTTGGACAACGGTGCCACAGTGCGATGTTGGAGTTTCGCGGCACTCTGGGGGCGGCGAACAGGTTCGGTCCGTCCTCGCTGGCGTCTGCTCGTCTTTCTCATGTGGATGCGCTTGGGAGACGGACGAACCGCGGACATGTCGTCACGTGATCAATCCGTCCGCGGATCAGTCCGTCATGTGAATCAGCCTTAGGGCTCATTCACACTGGAAGCGGATCCGCGTTCGCAAAGCGGTTGCGAACGCGGTTGTATAAGGATTCAGTACAATTGCACGCGCATTTGATGACATCAAATGCGCGTGCAATTGCACTGGATCTTCATACAACCGCGCGGATCCGCTTCCAGTGTGAATGGGGGGTTAAGCAGTCCTAAATTTCCTCCTGTAATGTTTTTTGTCTTAAAAAATGGAAGACGTTAACAAATCTCTGTAATGTGAAAATAGAGCGCAGCTTTTGAGGAGGAGGAGGAAAGGGTACGAAAAGGAGCGTATGCCCCTCCTATTCCTCCATACCCTCCCCTCCTTCTCGAATCCTTTTCCTCTCCCCTCCTCCCAGCCTCCTCCTCTCTTTTTTCTTCTCCTCTTCCCTGCTCCTCCTCCTCTTTCCTCCTTCTCTTTCCGTCCTCCTCCTTTCCTACTCCTTTCCTCCTGCCGCTGAATTTGTTCATGGGTGGCGTGATACGAAGTCGTGACGTCATTTTCCCCGCTAAATTTAGCGGCGAAACTGAATTGGTGTCAAGATCACGTGACGTGAATTTCCCCGCTAAATTTAGCGGGGAAGCTTAACCCGCTAAATTTAGCGAGAAAATGTTTCTGCTAAATTTACCGGAAATTTTTTTCCAATACAGTAAGCGGAAGAGTTTCCCCGATAAATTTAGCGGCAAAGTTTTCCCGCTAATTTTAGCGGGAAAACTTCCCTGCTAAATTTAGGGGGTCAAATTTTTTCCGCTAAATTTAGCAGAAAAGTTTTCACGCTTTATTTGTCGAAATAATCTCCACGCTAAATTTTGCAAAAAAAAATCCCCGCTAGATCTAGCGGGGAAACATCCCATAGTGCAACGCACGCGGTTACGCCGACGGCGACGTCGCTCAAGCCAGAAATGGGCGCCTAAGAGTTGCGCTCTAAAGCAAATTAAGCGTCGCCGAACGCCCCCGTCTCTGTCCAAGTGTATTCGCGACTCCAATTCGCTATAGGACGCCACTCGTTTTTCAAAATGGTGGTTATACCGAGGGTCGGGGTTACGTGCCGGTATACCGGCTGCTGAGCCTGTCTGGCGTGCTGGCTTCACTGACCGACACAAATTATTCACGCTTTTACGACTAAGCTAGGATGTTATGAGCGCAGGTCACCCTTTTATACTGAAAACAAAAGCGGTGTTTAGAGTAGTTATTACGCCAGGAGGCACGTTTTAATTATGGAACGAAGCCGAAACTAACGTTTATTTTGGATTGAATCTCTGGGTGTAGGAGTTTCCTGGCAGCTGTGCTTGGGCACCAGCAGAATCGGCATTCAGTTTTGTTTACTATTATTCTGTTCGCTTCACTTCATCATTGCCACAGCAGGATATGTTATTGCCACTTTATGTGCTACTGTGTCCTTATCCCCAGCATAGGCCTTTCTGGAGGCTCGTCAACGTTTGAGCGCACACTTCAGTGGCTCGGCACCTCGGTAAGACAAGAGAAGGTCGGCAATGGCTGCTCAATCTGGGGCCTGTTTAAAGCGTCTAAAGGTGTTCATTTTGGATTCTTGCATAACTCAAGATGTGTCTCACAGCGTAATCATTAAACTAAAAAAGTGGATCTTGAATTTTTTTTTTTTTTTTTGACGTACGCGTGTTTTTTTTAGGCATTTCAAAATATTTGGGAGTGTTCAGTGTCCTTTTGAAGAGAGGGTCTTTCATTCACCGTAGGAATAACATAAATGATTGCATTTGTTAAAAAAAAAAAAGTTATTGCTAATATGTGTGTGTTCTTGCAGTCATCTCTCGCTCAGATAATTGTCATGCGAAATAATTTAACATCGGGCCTTTTAATGATGTTTTGAGTATATTGGTGGTTAATTGGTTTGACATTATTCCCTGCACACGAATAACAAAATCAATCCAAATTTTACAAAATATCGCCACGGGTATAGAGTTTAGAATGGGTTGACAAAACGTGTAAATTAAGTAACGCTGTTCTCACTGCACAAACCCAAAAGACAAAATTCGAGTCAGACAGCAGACGTGTGTCTGTTTTGTAAGCCAACGCGCGACGCATAGGACTTGATGTTACATCTGGCTGACTGTTTGTCTATCTTGATAACGATGTCAAAGTTGTTTATGTGCTAAAAAGAAACCAAAATGAAACCTTTCTAGAAAGTCTATTATAGTTAAATGGTGAAGTTTTGTGATCGTGGCGTTTTTGAGGGGCCTCCGTTGCCGCCCAATTCGTGTTAATAATAATAATTCAATTAGGATATTTTAATACCCAGTTTTTCAAGCGCTAATATAATTTGTTGCTTATGATCCAGTTTCAAACGTGCGAAGAAGTATGGCAACAACGAAAAGTGTGCGTATTATCATCATTGGTGCCAATTGCAGTATTTTTAATTAACAAATTAAAAAATAAAAATAGTCAAAAATCAATGAAAACATTCTAGCTAATCTGAGAAATTCCTGTAAAATTACATTGATTGTGGGTAAAGCATATGGTACTATCACAGTCGCGACTTTTGACAATCGGGAAGACTTCTAAAGTCGCCGCCAAGTCTTTCGGACCAAGTGCCAATAAAAATATTTTTAAAAACGGCTTCTCTTTTCTCTTTTTTTTTTTTTCTCTTGATTACGTTTTTTTTTTTTTTTTTTTTTTTTTTTTTCTCTCACAAACCGTCGTTTTAAAAAATTCTGCCTTTCCAGTTCGAAGGAACGCCTACCCTCAGACCCGTCTGCTCACTGCAACACGTTTCGTTGGCGTTGGAATCCGGCAAAACAGTAGTAAGTTTTAGTACTGCGCATACGAGCGAACGCAAGCACTGTGTGTTTGCGCTATAACTTTGCGTTTCATCCTGCGCGCGCGCGGAGCCCGAAAATTGCGGTCGTGGATTGGAGCACGGCTAGTGAGCAGCGTGGAGCACGCAACTCTAACGCAAGTGCATAGCACTTGCGTTTGCTTCAATACGCAATACTATAACTCTCTAATAAGGTACAATGCCATACCGGGTATACAGCGCTACACTGAGGCAGTGAAGATTGCTGTTTGCATTCGGAAATGATGCGAGCCATGATCGCGAGCAGCTCGGCCGTGCCCGCTAAGCAGGAGAGCCGCGGGACCCTCACTAGAGCGCTTCCCGATTCCGCCGCGGGAGGGCGAGCATGTCCGAATCAGATGGCAATGTTACAGAACTAATTGTTATCTTATTAAAAATATATAGGCGATTTTTTGAATTATTCAATGGGGAAATGGTGGCCGACGAAGCCCTCTATAGTAAATGGGGATGAATGGATTGACCTACAGGGAACGTGCATCATTTACTCGCCGCCATACGGATAAACCCAGCTTGCCGAACCCCTGGCGGTACCGATGAGTACTGGTACAAGTTCGGATCTGACATTATATTAAAGTATTCTTCAGCGGAGTGAGGAATTTCCGCGCATAGTGTGGAGTGTTTTGAAGGCCGTAATTAGGGATCGCGAATTTGTTTTTCCACCATTGGAGCCACCTTACTGAGTTCGCTTTAGTTCTGGTATCCTTCCAACGAACCAAATGAAGTCAGTAATTTAATCCAATCCACTTAGCCAGAATTAATATGCTCTCGACGAAACGTCGCAGTTGCATGTTTTCAAGAAAGAAGTTTTCACGAAACATTCCAGTGTCGAAGAAGCGTATCTGCAGAAACCATGTCAATAAAACGTGTGTACATAAAAAACTTTCCACAAAACGTGTTTCGACGAAACAATATGGACCCCTGCCGAGCACACGCGTTTGTGCAATGAAAGCGTACTTCAAGGCATCATGCTCCCGCGTGTAGTTTCCACTTCGCTCGCACTTATGGTCAAAGAGATGTTGCCTTTTGCTTATGCGCAGTGCCAACCCCTTTTCCGTGAACACGTACTTGTTGATCAAATATTGATTTTGTTTATAATTTAAATTGCGGTTCAGCTAAGGTCAGAAAAAAACCAACGCTTCTGGCCACGTGTGTCCCAATCAACACAGAATTTTCACATGTGGCTGTTCGAGTGGGTACACGTTGTTATGTGTGAAAAACAATTGCGAAGGCGTAAAACCACTTGGCGAAAGTTCGCTGTCAGCACTCGCTTTGTGGCAAGTCCTTGACCGAGAAGATAATCAGCCATCAGCACGTGTTTTTTTTTTCAGCAACCCAGAGTTAGAATGCTTTCACTTGTTTTATTGTAAGCAATCAAGATTCAACTAACTCCAGGCCTGAATGTAATAAAGTACTATTAAAATGCAAGCTTTACAGCCTGAGCAGTATTTGTACAAGCTTTAGCTTTCGATGCGCTAAAGAGTGTAAAATGTTTCGCCTTTTCACGCTTCATCAGCGCGCGCCATGCGAGTACGTAAACAATATTTAACATAACGTCATACTCCACCCCTTGAATATTTTTTTTATATTTTGCACAACTATATTTTGACCAAAAAAAACACCAAATTAACGTTGCCACATTGCTTAAACTTTGTGATAGCTCTCCATAACATTAAAATAATTGATAGGCTGTATCGTTTTAAGAATGCCTGCATTAAGTGCTAAAAGTAATTTTGGTAATTTAATGGTATGAGTAATTTCTTAACATTGTCATCACTCTTGTTATGTTGTAGGCATAAGACTTTTGTGGCAGTTCTACTTCGTGTTTACTAAACTGAATAGCTACAACAGCTGAAGCTCATTCTTTTGTGTTTTCAAGTCTCACGGTCCAAATAAAAATTGCAGTGACCTAAAATGAGACATCTGACCAAAAGAAAATAGTACATTTGTCTTTATTTATTGAAGTATTGAGTTCCGCAAGCTAGAATTCTAGAAACCCACGTCTATTACGTCATCACGTTTTTGTGTAAACCAAAAAAGCGCCAAACACGTGCACGACAAAACGGCCGACCCGTGATACGAATCTGACCACCTTAAAATACTTGTGATTGGGCTCCGAAATCCCCGGCGTGATAAATGCGCCCAGCCAATCTCAAGTTTTCGACGCGTCTCTTTTATTATGGAGCATGTGCCTCGCCATTAGCTCAGGACGATTTCGATCTTTGTTCGGACCACAATAGCTGGAGACGCGAGCTCATAGTGTAGGCTAGTGCCACTAAATAAGTTACGCTTCAGAGTAACGACACTTGGCTATATTATGGTTAAATATCATGGTTGCCAGTTATCTTAAGCTTTATCTGAAATCACAGAAAACGCTCTTCCGCCCTCCACGAATGTCTAAACAGTTCACAACAGAGCAAAGCAATATTACATCACCTTTTTAACACCGAATCTAATGCGTTTGAAGTCGGACTTTTGAATCATGACGATCGGCAGTTGCGTCTGCTCTGCATACGAACCAAAATGGCGGCACCCACAACATTGTCGAGGAACGTTGTAACAATACTTTAAGCGCAGCTCCTTTAGTGGCTCAAGCGTAGACAACTGCTTCCTTTGCACGAGAACATGGTGCAGCCGGGCCGCATTGCACGGAACTCTCGCGCATCGAGAAACAACTGAACAGTCAAGGATGACAATTTGAGATGAAAGAAAAATGCCACACTGTATTGAAGCACCACCACACACAATTTATTGCCTTCATGTAAAGGTCTGGAAGGCGATCTCATCGTATAATGTGGTGGATCAAAATTACACTAAGGGTAGGGTTTCACCTTTAATTGCCCGTGAAACAGAAAGTGGCGCAACGGGTCCCGGTCCCCCATCCTGCGCTTGTCTATCGGAACGCTCAGAGTCTGAGTTCAAAGGTCTTACCTCTGAAGTACTTCTAACTGCACGGAAAATTAGGGGTATTAAACCGTTTGCCAATCGTATGCGTGCACAACGGCGAACACGACTGCTGGACAACGGGCATGCGTGCGGTACAACGAAGGCAACGACCTCCACTTCAAGGCGGTCGTTTATAATTTAAGAAGGAAAGTTGAACGACGTTGTCTGTTTCGCCATTTCGTCCCCGTGCTCAGAACCGCCCCACGACAGGCATGCCACGCCAGACAATCGACCGAAATTGAGTGCGCCATTCATACGGCTCAGTCGCGACGAGCTATAATTTCGCTGGCTATCGATGAGGCCATGTCGTGTTTAGGGTATAATTGTTGTTCCGCTTAGCTTTGGTGTTGTTCACGAACGATTATATGCGTACCACTTAAGGATCCACTCACGAATTACCGACGCTAGATGTTTAGGCAGCGCAAGTTTGATTGCCATGGTATGTCGACACGGGTTCAGGCTGTATGCATGTGAAATTTGCTCCTACACCCATAGATTTTACCTTGCTTATTTTGTCAAAATATAATGCAAAACGCGTTTAAAAATATCGATAATGGTAACGGTAAGAATCTTCACACTATCAACTATTCTCATCGGTCAAACTTTATGCAGGTGGTGGGGACCCCAGTATAACTCTCCCCGACAAAAATAATAGTACCCGTGAATTTCTATTGTTGTGAGTTTTCTAGGACGTTTTGCCATCTAGAACGGGCCATATTTTATTGGCTCAGGCCCAACATACAATTTGCGATCAAAAACATAGGTTCTACAAAACGCACTTGAGTGCCCCTTGAACATATATATTAGGCAGTATTCGTTGTATACTACCGCACGCTAATACAACGCTCATCTAGCTTCAAATGGGCAGGAATGAGGTTTGAGCCCAGGATACCCGCAGAGTTCTACAGCCCGAGCTTTCGATACACTCGCTCCGAGCTTGCGGGGAGTATGAAATACTATATTACTTTTTAAATGCGTTAGCATATAGTCTGTTGCACGCCTGTTGCAAGCCTGTTGCATGCATCCGTCTTTCTTTTGGCCGGTCGTGGTTCGGACTGGACTATAGTTTCGTGAGGAGGCCGATGCGCGGTTTCCGTCGTGTTCTTTCGCTCTATTCGTTCGCATGTTACGTCCACTTTCCCTCTTACAAGAGGGAAAGAGTCTTCTAGCCCGCTTTCAATCACGCGCCGCGGGAGCGGGAGAGGAGGGGATCGAGCGGCCGTGGTGGTGGCACAACCTTGAAACCGAGGCGCTGCGACGACGCCATGTACGCGAAACTACACGTGCCTGCACTCGTGGGGCACAAGTCAGGGCGCTATGCTGGTATTGTCCGTACCCAACACGATTTACAAAAACAAGCCCCCGTGCGCCCACGCGAGGTTTGGGCATTGCGCGTGAGCAGAAACCAGGTGCGCGTGAGACAAAGCGTCTGCGCACGCGCACTGCCGATAGCAGCGCCACCGGAGTGTTGTGACGTTCGAGAGCTCAACAAGCATCGGGGGTGACCTCGAGACATTTCTCTCGCACGTCCCCCCGCGGCAGAGTCGGGCGGAGGGACGCGTCGTCTGGAGGCCGCGGAGTCCCTGACACTCCATTATACCCGGCCCGGACAAGCGGGAAGCCCATTTCCATAGCGATCCTCGCGACGCCGCGCTGGGACGTAATTCGGGGGGGGTGCCGTGTTTAAGCGGCTTGTCGTGCACTTTTAACTAAGGCTATTTCGGGAAAAACCGTTTTGTCCGTCCGCGGAGGCGAATGGGCTCCGCCGGGGCCCGCATTTGCATTCATGTCCCCGAGACCGAGCCGGGGCTTGCGCGGCGAGGTTCCAACGCCTCTCCTCTGCTTTTTTTGGTTCGATTATAATTTTTTTTTTGCTAGGTTTGACGATTGTCTCCAGCGTCCACTGCGCGTGCGTGACGTTAATTTGCGTTTACGTCCCCCACGTGTCGCGCCAAATTCTCTTCTCACAAAATGTAAACCAAAAGAGTTTTGTTCTTCTTTTTTTTTTTTTTGCTTTTAGATTTACAGTTGTAGGCTGGTTATGAGGCTGTTTAAGAAGAAATACCCCGTTACTTTCGAGAGGACGGCAAAATAACAATCGCAAAAAATAAACACAAAAACAATTTTTTTTTTTTTTGCTCTATACTTTTTACTTTTTTATCCGTTTATTTATCCATGTATATATTCTTCTAACGACTATCCTGCATTCCTGTTTACGAACTGAGCCGAGGCAATGTGGAAAAGGAAAACACGGGAGGGTTTGCAAGGTTATTGAAAATGACTTAAAACCAACCTACCAACCTACGAGTCACTTTTACATAGTTACTTTTTTGGTAGTGAATAACGTATCGTTACTTTTGAGGAGTAACATTTACAACACCGTTTATACAGCCTCGTTTTAATTCCAACCTGAGTATATTGCGACAAAGGCAGATGGGCAACCCGAAAAACAACTAAACAGTGTGACAGTATAAAGCAAAGTTTATCGCTGAATATGTCAGTCGAACCCTACAAGTTGGAATATCCTTCACCAAGCGAACCCAATAAGTTTCGTTGGTTGAACCTTCTAGAATCGTCTGCAGACCGAATGTAAACCCAGAGGTTGCCGACAGGGAAAAGCACAGAACCCGTTGTCCACTTGAAACTTTAGATGCAGAGAGAACAAAAAAGAGAAGTGAATCTTAGATTCACAAGCTCTTCCTGAAGCACAACACTGCCGTTCCTTCGAGAGCGTCGATAAAACGACTCTTCAGCGTCGCCTGACATGTACTCTCAAGGAAGCGGGGAAACATAACTGCTAAAAACTTGAAGAGAAAGCTAATCCTTACGCGCAACAACTACTAAAAAGAAAGCAAACAACAATGAAACAAAAACAGTTGTTTATTTGGTCATCAAAGTAACGAGAAAGGTAACTCGTTACTGCTGAGGTAAAGTAACGCGTTCCATTAGGGAGTCGGTAGCGAGTAACGTAGTTATAGTTACTCTTTGAGGGAATAACGAGTAACGGTATCTTATTACTCTCTTATGGATAACGTGTTTGTCTCTGTATACCTACCTTCCTGGCAGTTCCTGCCTACCGATCTATTGATCTGTTTCGTTTCAAACATGCTTCTGGTTTCTTCGCTTCAACACCACCATGTCTCGACCTATCTTTTTTTATACGGGGTGTTTGGTCTGAATTTGAACAGATTAAAGAAACAGTAACGGGGTGAGAGTTAGGCAAGTGAAGTCTTCACTCTGCATTTATCAGGCTCGGCGGACATTAGGTGAGGGGGTAATCGTCATGGTAAGTTTGGCAATGAACTGAAATCAGTTAATTAACTTTTTGTTTATTAGGGTTAGAGGGCATGTTCGTGTTGCTGTATTGATGGCAATTGCTATTAAGGCCGGTTCACACATACAGCGCAGAGCCGAATCGGCGCTGGAAAGCGGCGCTGATGCATGTAGCACTGACCTGCACGTGACTTGTAGCCGATGTGGTTTCACATTGGTGCACGTGACTTATCGCCGACGTGTGGTGTTCCACAGCGGTGAGCGGCGATACAATGCCGATGCATTGCTGCCAAACCGTACACTAGGCGCAGCCTCGGTGCCGCATTGGCGTCTTTTTCAACGACGGTTCGGCGCTGCGCTGTACGCGTGACGAACAGATCGGGTGCCGAGCGTGTTATCGCACCGCAGCCATCAGAGCAAGTGGAGCGGAAGCTCGCGCAGCGCAACCCAGGGATCCTAGGTCCAATAGACCTATTACTACAGTGTACTAGAAACTATTTTAGTACACTGTACTATTACTATATTACCCAAGCACCAAGGAGAATGTAGGGATTGGTGCATACCTCGGCAAACCTTACTCATGAGGGCCCTCACTCACCCTCACTCACCCTCATCTTCACAGGTGAGGTGAGGGTGAGTGAGTTTCTGAACCAGAAAAATTCATGAGTGTGAGGGTGAGTGAGGGCCGTGAGGGCCGTGAGGGCCGTGAGGGCCGTGAGGGCCGTGAGGGCTGTGAGGGCGGTGAGGGCCGTGAGGGCCGTGAGGGCGGTGAGGGCCGTGAGGGCCGTGAGGGCGGTGAGGGCCGTGAGGGCCGTGAGGGCCGTGAGGGCCATGAGGACCATGAGGGCGGTGAGGGCGGTAAGGGGTATGAGGGCCATGAGTGCGTGAGGGGCGTGAGGGTGGTGAGTGGCGTGAGGGCCATGAGTGCGTGAGTGGTGTGAGGGCGGTGAGTGCGTGAGTGGTGTGAGGGCCATGAGTGCGTGAGGGCAGTGAGTGGCATGAGAGGCGTGAGGGCCGTGAGGGCGGTGAGTGCATGAGGTGGTGTGAGGGCCATGAGTGTGTGAGGGCGGTGAGTGCGTGAGGCCCCCTTCAGATCGAGCATCTTTCTCAGCAATTTTGGTGTTAATGGCGTTTTGTTCTCTAGCTTTCCCTAGATCGACACGAATTGCTGAAATCGGGTCCGGCTCGAAATAAGCAAGCAACTCGGAGCAATTAGAATACGTTTAAAGCGGCTGCATCCAATTTGGGACGCAAAATTTTCAAGTGATACCTCGTGCCGGTGATGATGACACCGAAAGACTTGGTTCTGGTTTGAAATGGACCGTTTTTTTGGAAATAAACTGTTTCAGAAAGGTGCAGTAGTATTCTTAACGAGATTTAAATGCATAAAACAAGTTTATAACGCGTAATTGTGTCTAAATAGTGCAAGAAAAATAAAATTTTATGATGACGATGGCGAATTGCAGCAATTGGTTGCTGCGTGTGATCGCGGGTGGCCCGTGTTGCTGGTGTTGCGACGTTAAGTTTCTGGGCGAAATTGCCCCGTCTGAAGCTGGCCTGAGTGGCGTAAGGGCCATCAGCAGAGGTCGGCATTTTAGGTCGCCCTCACTCACCCTCACCCTCACAGCCACACTCACCTAAGCCCCTCACTCACCCTCACCCTCACAGCTACACTCACCTTCAGCCCCTCACTCACCTTCACCCTCACAGTCACACTTACCTGCAGCCAGTCGCTCACCCTCACTGAACCTCACGGCCCTCACGCACTCACCACCCTTCACGGCCCTCACGCTCCTCACGGCCCTCACGCTCCTCACCGCCCTCACGGCCCTCACGCCCCTCACTCACTCATGGCCCTCACGCCACTCACCGCCCTCACGGCCCTCACCGCCCTCACCGCCCTCACGGCCCTCACGCACTTATAGCCCTCACGCCACTCACCGCCCTCAGGCCACTCACAGCCCTCACGCCCTACATCGCCCTTCCGGCCCTCACACCCCTCACGCCCCTCACGCACTCATGGCCCTCACGCCACTCAGGCCAGCTTCAGATGGGGCAATTTCGCCCAGAAACTTTACGTCGCAACACCAGTAACACGGGCCACCCGCGATCACACGCAGCAACCAATTGCTGCAATTTGCCATCATCATCATAAAATGTTATTTTTCTTGCACTATTCAGACGAAATTACGCGTTATAAACGTGTTTTTATGCATTTAAATCTCGTTAAGAATACTAATGCACCTTTCTGAAACAGTTTATTTCCAAAAAGCGATCGATTTCAAACCAGAACCAAGTCTTTCGGTGTCATCATCACCGGCACGAGGTATCACGTGAAAATTTTCCGTCCCTGATTGGATGTAGCCGCTTCAAACGTATTCGAATTTCTCCGAGTTGCTTGCTTATTTCGAGCCGGACCCGATCTCAGCAATTCGTGTCGATCTAGGGAAAGCTAGAGAACAACCCGCCATTAACACCAAAATTGCTGAGAAAGATGCTCGATCTGAAGGGGGCCTCACGCACTCACCGCCCTCACGCACTCATGGCCCTCACGCCACTCACCGCCCTCACGCCCCTCACGCACTCATGGCCCTCATACCCCTTACTGCCCTCACCGCCCTCATGGCCCTCACCGCCCTCACCGCCCTCACGGCCCTCACCGCCCTCACGACCCTCACCGCCCTCACAGCCCTCACGGCCCTCACGGTCCTCACTCACCCTCACACTCATGCATTTTCCTGGTTCAGAAACTCATTCACCCTCATCTCACATGTGAAGATGAGGGTGAGTGAGGGTGAGTGAGGGCCCTAATGAGTGAGGTTTGCCGAGGTATGGCCATCAGTGCGTGAGGGGCGTGAGGGTGTGAGGGCCGCAAGGGCGGTGAGGGGCGTGAGGGCGGCGAGTGGCGTGAGGGCGGTGAGTGGCGTGAGTGCGGTGAGTGGCGTGAGGGCCGTGAGGGCGGTGAGGGCCGTGAGGGCGGTGAGGGCCGTGAGGGCGGTGAGGGTGGTGAGTGGCGTGAGGGCTATGAGTGCGTGAGGGCCGTGAGGGCGGTGAGGGCGGTGAGGGCGGTGAGGGCCGTAAGGGTGGTGAGGGCCGTGAGGGCGGTGAGTGGCGTGAGGGCGGTGAGTGGCGTGAGGGCCATGAGTGAGTGAGGGGCGTGAGGGCCGTGAGGGCGGTGAGTGCGTGAGGGCCGTGAGGTTCAGTGAGGGTGAGTGAAGGGCTGAAGGTGAGCGTGACTGTGAGGGTGAGGGTGAGTGAGGGGCTGAAGGTGAGTGTAGCTGTGAGGGTGAGGGAGAGTGAGGGGTTTAGGTGAGTGTGGCTGTGAGGGTGAGGGTGAGTGAGGGCGACCTAAAGTGCCGACCTCTGGATTGGTGTTCCACGCGCCGCACGTGCTGGCTACAGCAGTAGTAACTTTTCTGAAGCAAATACCTAAAATAAATGGCATCTTGAACGCGCGTTCGTCACCACTTTATTTTGGTTATTTACTTCGAATCTTTTATAAGGGGAAGGCGTGCGCCTGTGGCGCGTGGAACACCAATGCCTGCATGCTCCTTGATGCTTGGGTAATATAGCAAATGGTCTATCCTCACCCCTACCTATTTCGATCTGGATGAGCATCGTACCGGCGTGCTGACGTGTACCAATACTGCGTCGTGTCATAGCCTCTTCTATTCTCACAAAGCCTATCAGTTCGACGACGGAGCCATCGAATGCCGGGTCGCAGATTTGGAGCGCGATGATCTAACAGCACAGAGCATGAACGAGTCATTTCTCGGTGAACCTAAAGCATCTCCATCCTGGGAAAAGTGACTCCATTCATTGTCGTGGAAATGCTCGACACACGTGCCGCGCGCCACCTCTGGGAAGAACATGGAGTCTAAAATCAAGCTCAGTGCTGCGCTGTGCCGCCATGATCTTCCCAAGGGCTGCACGTTGCACGTGCCTCCTGCCTCGACACACCTCGCGCTAATTTTGAAACATGAAGGGGCTTTAGGGGAACCGAAAGTGTATGAAGGCTCCCTAGGGGAACCTGGACGTCAGCGCACAGCTTTTGCAGCGGCGAGGGACCGAAACACGCTTGTTCGAACGGGAGAAGTATCTTTTGGCACCTCGCCGGAGCGGGGCGCCAGTCACGTACGCTCTCCTCTCATTCATAGTTTGCCGTTCCACCTTTTCCATTTCGGCGGCCGCTTCTCCTGGCGATCTGCCAGGCTTTGTCAGTATATAGGAGGCTATGTTCGGACACTTTAATGACTCCAGGCTAGCAGTGTTCCCTGCGCTGGCTAAATTTCTCATTTAAGTGGAACTGAGTCACCAGGCGCCCATGTGGGACTTACTAACTTCAGTCTGTCTAAAGAAACGCACAACACAATAATTTAGAGAGGACAGCCTAATTGAAAGGATTTGAAAACTGTAATAGCTTTTTTATCTGTTACTTAATCAATTTTCACGTTTTAGTCCAGTTTAAAAGATTGCGCATAAAAAGAGCCCCGCAAGGCCTGTCCACAATGACGCTTAAAAGAAGGAGCATGTCGGCACTAGTGAGTTTTAGTAGACCGTGTTCCCCTCTCCGCTAAGCCCCTCCGCTACCCGCGGAGGGGCTTAGCTCTACAGCCAAGGCCATCGGCGCGCAAGCGCAGTGGCGGTTTTTTCGTAGCGGAGGGGGAAACACGGTCTACTAAAACTCCCTGCTATCTCGGCAGCGTGACCGTGGTGGATGTGGCGGCGACACAAGTAACGACGTGACTGAAACGACCATGTCTTTCATTTAAGTGTCAATGTGGGCGGTGCTTGGGGCGCTCTTTCTACGCGCAATTTTTCAATCGGGTCAAAAACCTGAAAATTGATTAATTCATATCCCAAGAACCGTTACATTTTCGAAATTTTTTTCAACTGGTCCAGCCTCTAAAAGTAATTGCCTTCAAGACTGCATTTGCAACATGACCCCTAATACCAATCATTCAAAAGTTAATTAACAAATTTAACTTATTAGTCAACATACCAGACAATTATAATCTCGTCTAGTGTCCCCCGAGCCTGATAAATACATGATGAAGACCAGCACACCTCTAACTCTTACCCCTTTTTTCTTAATCGGTTGAAACGAAAATCAAACACCCTGCATACATTTATTCATATTATCTACCCAGCTACCTACCTATTTATTTCTGTGTCTCAATGCATCTCGTTCACTACGAGTGTGCGCTTAAAAAAAAGAAAAACAAATTGATTTTATTTTTACCTAACTACCCGCCTACCTACCTATTTTGTTTGTGTTGTTAGCACTGCAGACGCGTTTCAACTATTTACTTTATACCTTGTCGCCCAAACAAACTACGTCATATTTCAACAAGGGGATCGTCACAATAAAACGATTGATATAATTTCGCGGTTTCGCACCCGTGCCGCAGTGGCCGAGGAAGTCGCCGCCAACATTGCAAGTGCGTATAGCTTCTTCAAATTGATGTTATCGCTTGAACTCAACCCCTAAGCCAGACGAACCTAACGCTTCGTCTACTGGTCCCTGGACGCAAACGCGCTCAAACACCGACATAAACAAAGTACCCACGGACTCATTCGATTCGTGAACAGCTAGCAAGCCTTCGCGATTGTTGCGATTCCCAGTGCAAGACGTATTCGGTGCCCCCGTCATGGATTACTCGACTTTCCAAATAGCTCAACGAGGAAGAGAGAGAGAGAAGTCGTATACATACATTTAACGAGAGTTTCATTGTTGTTGTTGTGGTTGATTTTGTGCTCGTAATGCGTTTAAAGGACGAGTAATAATACCCCAACGACGGCGTCGTCGCTTGTGCTGATCCCAAAGGCTTAGATAGATCTCGGGAAAAAGGACACCCTTAGAGCCTTCTTTTTCTATCGGTACCTCATATACGCCACGGTGCGCAGAGAGGCTCGAGGACGGACGACGATTCGGCAAACGAACAAACCAGGCAGGGACAGTGAGAGAAGCAGAAAAACAAATAAACACGCAGACATCCACCAGGAAAAACGCGAAAACATAATGGTACAAAGGCGGCATTCAGAGACCACACACAAACACACAGAATCACAGCAATACGCACGCACGCACGCGCGCACAACCACTCATACACGCAAGGGCGCCCACGCACAGAGCAATCACATCGCAAACACGCGTCGCAATCACGCACGCCCTCCAGACTTGACTGGATGCATATATAGACGTTTCCACAAACGCTAAGGGGCTCTTGGCCGGTTCCATATTCAGCGTTCGTTCGTATGGCGCGTGATTTGCTCGCTTTCCGAGGCGACGAACATGCACGTGATGGGCTGAGGACTCGTATTGAACCGGCGTATAGTGAAAGACTTGGATGCATACAGACATATTAAAACAAAACCACTAACACGCGCACACACGCACGCACACACACACACACACACAAACAAACAAACAAACAAACACGCGAACGCGCACACAGAGAGATGGACTACCACGCATTCAAGCGCACACAGGATATCAGTGGTGGCGCACGCCGTATAAGTGGCACGTGTTGGAGAGCGCACGCACGTTCAATAGAATCTCGCGACCTCTCAAACACGTGAACGGACACAATCCATAATCCAGCGCGAAATGGAAGGCCCCCCCTTGCTGGAAAGCGGCACTCCGTCACTTCCTCCACCTCCACCCCAAATACTATAAACTCCGGAGTCCGCTACGATGAACCCCAGAGCACGCGTTACCAGCCATCGAAGTCAGTCCTACTCCGCGTGAGCATCACGCGATTTTCAAGAGGCAAGCAGCGACGCGCGGAAAGTGTAGTCACGTGGGACATTGGCAGCCAACGCTGCACTGACTGGAATGGCTCGTTGCCTCCGCTTCGGTCCATCGTAAAAGTTAAAACGGACGTCTCAACACAGAGCCGCATGGTCCAAAGAAAGCCTCGAAGTGACCGCCACTCCGGTTGTAAAACGCATTCCGAGATCTGCGTAAAAGCGGTCGCACGGGTACGACTCGCGGCCCCCGGGACGAGCACCATAAAACCCAGTCCTGCCCACCTTTGCCCATCGCGAGCGCCGTGAACCGGGAAGGCGACAAGGCGCGGGAGGCAGGCGCGCCGTGCCTCCAGCCGCGCGGCTCGCTCCTTTCATTTCCGAGTATCGTTTCCGGACTGTGGGCAGCTCGAATATGACGACGGCGACACGGGCGCCCCCTTAATATATAATATATATTCGAACCGGCGACGGCGTGTTTACCGTGGGCGAGAAGACTCGTCTCGAGGACGGACCACGGAGATGGCCTTTACACACTATATGCCGGACCGCAAGCGGATGCAACGAGCTCCCCCGAACCAATCAGAAGCTCGCGAACGCGTCGCGTAACCTACCGCGCGATTGCGCTCGGCCTATCCGACGCGTTCGATCACGAAGGTCACGTGTTGGTATACGCACGCGCTGCGGTGCTTGGGTGGCTGCCCGAAAATCTCACAGCGTTCTCACGCGGTTCACACCTGTGGTTGGGACGAAGTCGGGAAGGCACTTTGCTTAAGATGTGCTATTATACTCGCTCGAGGTGCTTCCCAAGCAGGATGTGGTGTGGGCTTAACCAGACCTTCGCTACTACGCAAAACGTTGATTAATGCGGATATTTATAAAGGAAAGAGGGCGCTAACGATGATTTGGATGAGGCGGGAAGAAAACAGCCGCGATTGAGGGAGGGCAGAGGCGGTTTTGGGGGAAAATTATATACATCATGGGTGGAAGTTATACGAAGTGGCCTGTTGACCCTAGACGACTTTTTCCCCTGAAATACATGGGCGGTTTATGTGATCGCGCAAGAAGTTAGCGCGATACCCGGCCTCTGTTGCAGAAAATGGGAGGAGAAACACTTGGCTTCATAGAGTGTTACCCGAGAAAAAGCTGGATAAGTGTAACGCGTTATTTCGCCATCCTTCATTATTCATACGCTCTGAGAAAAGTGGGCGCCGGGAGGATTACGCCACCATATTAGCCAAATAAAATCCATAATTCATGAAAGGATCCCAAGGTCGCCTGTCTGTATTCTGAATAATATTTCTACATTTTGTATTTTGTATATAAAAATAACTCCGTTTAAAGCGCTTGTAGGACATGCTTAAATTTAGATTAAACACTTAAAAGAACATCTGACAAGGTGGATACGTAGATGGAGGTTTAGTGGGACGCGGCCTGCCTTGCGCATAAAGCGTTACAATTGTAACTGATTACTTGGATATCGGTGCGTTTTTCGGCAAACGAGTGACACCATATTTGCTTTCTTAACAGAGGAGCGAGTAACTAACACCTTTTTGTTCAAGTAATGGTAACTGCACTGCGTTAATTATTTTTGAAGAACGTACAGCACAAATTAATTTTTTCGCCGCAAATTAATCGATAGAAAAGTGCATAAAGTATAGCCACAGTTATCGTATCATGCCTGAGTCATAGCAACCTGTGTAGAAATTAAAGACCTTTTTATATATATATATATCCCCCCCCCCCCTTTACTACGTTATATTGCTCATCCTGATTCGGTGTGAATGGTTTCTCCTAGCATCTTAAGGGGAAAACAAACTTTGATCTTTTTTTCCCCGGCTTTTATATAACATTTCACAGCTGAATGTAAGTGTTACTACCATCTTATGAGCAAGATTATTTACGATTCTCGGTGTAGCTGCGGACAGGCAATTGAAAATATGTTGCAGAAACCACTATTGTTGGTTGTCTATGACTTGTGATAGCATTCGTCATGTTTACCTCCTCCTTTTGTCACGAGGCCATGTGCGACGTAAAGGACGACGTCGAGGACGACGTCCTAGAGCATAACGTTAAGAACGCCGTCTAGGACCATTTCAAGGACGACCTCTAAAACAACTTTAGGACCTAGAGGCCTAGAGGTTGCCTTAGAAGCCACCTCCGGCGCAATTCAGTTTTCCTGCTAGATGTAGCGAGGAAACTGAATTTGTTTGTAGGTTCCGTGACGTCAGGTCACGTGACATCAAATTTTCTGCTAAAATCGGGCGGGGAAACTGAATTGGTGTAAAGGTCATGTGGCATCAGCTTTTCTGCTAAATTTAACGAGGAAACTTAATTTGTGCATAGGTCACGTGACGTCAATTTTTCGCTAAATTTAGAGGGGAAACTGAATCGGTGCATGGGCCACGTGACGTCAATTTTCCGCTAAATTTAGCGGGACATCGCCTACAACGTTAAAGGCCCCTGCCTGCAACATTAGAGGCCGGATATCTAGATTATAGGCAGAAATTCGTGACGAGTAGCTTAATAACGATATCAGATTAACAGTTGAGCCCGTGGAAGCACTATGAGATCATACTTTGTCCTTTCAGTATCGTTCTGACCCTGGCTTTCCCTGTGGCTATTATTTATTATTATCTGAGTAAGATATTTTATTTTAGTCTTATGTGCTTTCCCCCTTCCTCCCCCCCCCCCCCCCCCCCGCCTAGTACATTAGAGGCCAGATACCTAGAATGTCAATAGAAATTCGTGATGAATAACTTAATAATACTCTCGTATTAAGAATTCATTGTCTCACGCCAATATAAACCCGTCCAACACTATGAGATCATACTTCGGCCTTTCATTATCGTTTTGACCCTGGCATTGCCTGTAGCTAAATCCATTACTATCTGACTAAGAGATGTTATTTTAGACTAATTCGCTTTCCCCCTTACGCCCTTTCCTTTTGCAAATGCGGCCTCTGGGCGCCGCCATTTTGCTGCTGGTGTAATAGTAGATCGCCTGATAGTCGAGCACTGCTCAGGCCGTGGATACGCCTAACAGTGCTTGATTATCAGACGATCTACCCACACCAGCAGCAAGATGGCGGTGCCCAGAGGCCGTACTTGAAAACGTCGATAGCTACTAACCTGAAACAGTAAATCAAAGTTAGCGCATATATTCTTTTGGGACGCCTGTATTTCTACGCGCATGCCCGTCAGACGCTTATCACCACAACAACAGTGATTCCCAAGTTATCCTTCATTCCGACCAACATCTAACTGAAATGCGAATTCGAAGACACTATTGTTTTTATTAAAAAAAAAAAAAAAAGCAGCAAAACAAATAAAACGTTTACGACGCACAATTTCGAAATTCGGCTTCCGATCTTCAGTTCAAAAACTTGTTCAAAATAATGACGAAGGAGTTAATTTTGAATCAAAATACCGTACTTTTTTTAAGCCTAAGTAACCTCTAACACGCCTTGTTGCGGCTGTTCCTCAAGGCCGAGTTCTCTGTCTCTTCCCTATTCGTACATATAATAATGATTTCCCATCATCAGTTACCTCATTCGACTGTTTGCAGATGGCCTGCTATCTTTACATCTATACAAAACAAATTACTAACCTATACTTCGTTTTACCCTAAGTCCAGACGCGGCCTTCGCCAAGAGCTAAGGGCACCAATCAAGCAGCGTGAAAAGTGCCAGTCACTATATCCTTTCTGTTTATGATTGGGTCAGCGATGTAGAACACCTACAAAAAATGACGAACACCATGACTGTGCGCTTTTGACGCCGTTTGATTGGTGCCATCAGCCCGTAGCGTCGGCTGAGTTTGTACTTAGGATGAAACGAAGTATAGCCGATTTCTAGGTTATTTAAGACAACCTCAAAGCTCTAACTTCCTTGGGCTTACAATGGCAGAGTAGAATTACAAATCCGAAAATGTAAAAACATTACCGATGTCACCAAATAAAACAATTGATTCATCCTACGTTCCATACAACTACAGCCCCCAGGCTATGTCTGGTACAAACATATGGGTATGCTCATATTTCAGAAACACTATAGTGGAATCAACATGCCGAGAATCTAGTGAGTTGTTCACCCTAATTGATAGCTTTCTTTAGCCAGAACGACATATTTTACCCTATTGCGACGAATTTACTCGCCTATTAAGAAGTAATTAGCCCTGAGCTAAACGACGTACAATGTAAAATTATCTAAATTCCAACTTTGTTGATTCTACGTGAAGCAGCCCGGTTCATATTAAACGATTTCTAGCCTGAATGTTGTGCCTCCGCATTCAGACCAAACCTTGTTTTCAATTCACTAGTCGCCAGAAAAAAGGTGCATCGTATCGGCTTCTTTGGTTAATAAAATGCACTGCTGTCACACAATTCGGAGGTAACTATTTCTATTCCGCTCAATGTGCCTCCCCTCGAACAGACGGCAATTTGAATCTCGTAATATTCATCTCCTGTTTCTTTTCGCAATGCGGATAATTATTAACAGCGGCATCAACACTCGAACAATACAAGTGCCACGTTCCGTAAACGTTTTCAACGCACAAAACAGTGCGAGGGCCCTATTGACCTTCCCGCTTATCACCCAGGCGAAAATGCTGAGTCACTGGGCTGCGGACGCGTGCGCGGCGTCTCATATTTCGTGCAAGAGAGCTACTGCGCAGAACGCCTTCTACGGTCCAGGAGGTGGCCCACAGAAGACGATTATTGGAAAGGCTACAGACTCGTCAAACGCAAAGTTGAAACCAAAAGTCAGCGGACAGCGCCGTTTGGTCTTTTGCGTACAAAACGCGGCGTTATCGTGGCGAGAATGCAATCGGTGGGCTCCGTAAACTTTGCCTCCAACTTTGCGTTCGGGACGAGTTTAGGGCGCCCAAAATCCTAAAGCCGGTGTAAACAAAAAAGAAATGGTTCCTTCGTAAAATTGTTATCTGGGCACAAGCTGAAAGACCTGCGAAATGTGCTTCGTCGTTCGTGTTAGTTGTGGCAACGCTCACTGATAGCCTCGTCCCACTAAAGCGACAAACAGTGATTTTTGTCCGGCGATACGACGAAGTTCCGTGTGGCCGATGCTGTCCCAAGCGCCGACGAACGGTCGACGACGGAACACGTTCTTGTTTGACGTCCGACTTGAAGCGCCGTCAGCAGTTCCACATAGGAACATCTCTCGTAGAGAAACCTATCCTCGTTGTCCGCTTGAACCCTCTGCTGCCTCTCTTCCCAAATTTCCTCCCGTTTCTCCCGCGGTTCGTCAGGTTCGTTCGGCCGCTCGGCTTTGGGGAAAGGCCTTGGTGGCCACCTAAGTTTCCGTTCCCGACCCTCGACACCTCGTAGTGCTCGTGGCTCGCTCTCTGGAGCCTGGCGGTCGTGTTGCGAAAAGAAATTTTCTGTGGCTGGTTTTGTTCGCAAAAACTTGGGGCGCGAGGTGGTGCTCCAAGACGCTGAGGATTACGTCCCTACATCAGTATGATATGCCAACGTTCGTGGACTGACCAAAGAAACCGCTCACCACGAACTAGGACACGGCGTTCCGGTAAACCGTTCTGGAGGGCAAGATACTTGTCGTCACGATCTGAATCGGAATGCCGTATGTACCCCCCCCCCCCCCCACACACACACACACACAAAAATAGATTGTTTTTGTTTATTTGAATATAAACGTACTCGAAATTGGCGTGAAATTCCGTGGCGCTCCCTTCGAGTGCCTAGGACGACCATAACAAAGAACGATTCGGGAATTCTAGTTCGGGAAAAGTTTAGTGTCGGCAGTCACGACGGTTTGAGGAAAAGTCACCAACGGCCAACGAAAACGAAGCGGAAGCTTTAATTAAGAAAAAAATTAATCGTTTCCACCCTTACCGTGTTTGTTGGCGCGTTTTCCGCCCCAAAGAGCGAAATACGAAACGCGTGTCGGCCGACTCTGTTTGCCCGTGTATTTTGAAGTGTTTTGTCGAAAACTCCAGTCCTATTAGGAAACAAATTTCCTTGTCCCCGTGTTTTGAATCGATCGTGTCCGCCAGGTGGGACGGCAAACTCCGAAGAACACGCTGTCTATCGGCGTCGTTTGTCGCTCGATGTCGTGTGTCGCTGTCGTTGGCTGCGGTTTGTCGCTCCAGTGCAGGGTTGGGCAGAAATACTCAAAAATGTATTTGGAAACACAAATCCTGCGATACTTCAAAATAGTAGCTAAAATACTGATACTGAAATATATCTGTAAAAGTGTATCGCGATACTTATCGGAAATACATTTTCAATAGAGGCAAAAAGTATTTCGAAATACAAATACACCAATACATTTTAAGAAGGGCAGAAATACAAATGCAGAAATATTGATACTGCAATACATTTTTCAAATTTATTTGAGACCAAATTAGATGAAGCATAGAGTTGGAAGTGGAAGTTTTTGATCCTGAAATTACTTTCCCGTAGGCTTGGCACTTTGCCTTGAAGGTAGTGATTTCGGGCGACGAGGAGCCTTCAATGGGCTCAGAAAAACGTTCCATCAAGGACTGACCGTGGTCCCTTCCCTGCTTGTCGGTTTTACGAGGGATGCGGAAAGACTTCGACCTCTAAATAAATTGTCTATCATCCTAAATCCCATCAAAGCGTCACCACGCCACTGACGAATAAGGACGCCCCTGTCAACATTTATCACATGACGCCACGATGGAATGAACTGGTATTTATTATCTGTAGGTGTGGCCTTGAACATGAAACTTTACCACGCTGCTGTATGAAAGGACAGTACATACTTTCGTTGTAGGTTACCTCGTTTAAGATCGTGCAGGATTTTCGAGAATGGTGGACCACGTGAAGCATCCTGGAACACATGTCTTATCTTCTGTTACAGCTAAAAAAAATGATATGGTGGACTCCCTGTTGTGAAGGTCCTTTCTGCTGACCCTCCGCCACCGACGCATGAATTGCAGTCCTCAAGTTTCGCCTTGCATACTCCAAATGGAGGCCTCGTGGATTGCGACCTGATATTGCCGGCAGAGGTGCGAGCTCTCCGAGAAACAGCGGGCTCGAGACGAGCCGCAGGCGTATGAAGTCTGGGTCGGCACAGCGAGGCCACGTCTGACCTCCTTCCTGGGTTTCGGATCACCAGAGCAGCGGGTCACTTTCACGTCGGCTGATGACGTACCCTTGAGCCGTGCAATATTACGGGCGCAGCCGCAGGCGCATTCGTATATCTGTTGAACTTTACTGCGCGAGTTATCCTACTATTTCAAGTCAACCACCACCAGGCTCGTGCTGCAACGGACTGTGATTCAGCTTTGCCTGCTGGGGTGTACTGTGTACGCTAAGGCAAGAGAGATGGTTAGCAGCGGGCGTTGGATGCCTGCAAACAATGACTCAAGAAACCCTCACCTAAGGACCTGCGGCACAAAATGCTCTGACTCCACTCCTGGCACGCCACCTGGTTCGAGTCCCCGACTGCGCAACAGTTCTCAGAAGAGAGAAGAGGACGCATAGAAAAATAGTTTGGGGAATCGGAAGGAACCATGGTCAGCATGGTAACAATGCCCCAGCATCTCCTTGACCATGGTGCCCTCAAAAGTAAAAAAAAAAATAAACGTTCGGATTTCTTTTTTTTTTTTTTTGGAGGGGGGGGGGGGGTATTTTTTAAGAAATGTAACGAAATACATTTCATCCAGATTGTATCGCGATACAAAAGAACATTCAAAATGTATTTCGATACAGAAATACAGATACTGGTGAAAAAAAAATGTATCGCGATACAGAAATACAGATATGAAATGTATTCCTAAAATACTATCGCGATACATTTGTGTCACGATATTGCCAAACCCTGCTCCAGTGGTATGCGGCGATAACAGCTCGAGAAACGCAGGGCGCCCTGAGTCTCGATCCTCTTACAGCCCCTTCGCAGCCAGTGAGTTTGTAGCATTAGCCGAGGATATATTGAACACCGATGAAGGAAGCCCTGCCTTTCTTATCAGTCGACGACTAAATTTGTAAAAAAAAAAAAAAAATCTATCAATTTCAAATTCTTTATTTATTTATCTCCGTCTAGAGAAAGAAGGCAGAGAAAAAAAACTTTTTTGTTGCTTGACAAGCCTCTGGTATCCCGCAGCAGCGGAGAGGACAGATGCACATATACGCAATATTATAGAAATAATACTTACGACACAAAACTAAACAACAGGCGGTAGGGAGGAGAATGGCAATCGATTGAACCTGATTTTCAAGACTCACAAACTTCCAATTAACCTCCCTCAGAAACATAGCACGAACACTTTGCCGGGATTCACTCAACACTCCTATGTTCAGTTTAGTCAAACGATTAAAAAAGTCAAACTACGCTCTAAGGAACGATGCGTTCCTTAGGACGTAGTTTGACTTACACTCAGAGCACACTCAGAGCAGACAATGACGAAGCCGGGGCACAAAACAAAATCTGAGCGCATTTACGCTATCGCGTGACGTGTGTCATGACACGCGTCACGCGAAAACGTAAATGTGCTCAATGTTTTTTTTTTTTTTTGCATATCTACGGCTACAGCAGCTGTTAGGCGCTCGCGTAACTAGATATCATTCGGGATCTTTCGTAGATCGTGTTTGCTGTCCCGCAACGCTCTCCTCAACCCGCTATGATACCGGAACTCTACAGTCGAGGCTATCAGCACGCAGGTGCAGTAGCGGCTTCTTCGTTGCAGAAGGCTTAGCGGAGGGGGCAACGCGTCCAAAAGGACACGTTGCCCCCTCCGCATCTAAAAGGACGCTGATCAAAAAAGAAAGCACTCCACATAAACTTCCATAGTAAAAGGTCGATTTGCCAGCGAATCCGAGTTTCATTGTAATTTTTCTTAGATTCATATTTGTCACTCTTTGTACCGTCCGAATCTTTCTTCGTGAATTACAGACTGCATGTCATACTCGTCCAGAATTATCATCGACACGTACTGGACCAACCTCCGGAGCCAGCATTTGCCATTGTTGGCCCAATGCAGGTCCAACATTGGTGTGCTGCCTGGGGTATGATGGGGACGAAACTTCTTTGGAGGGCATTCGTCCAAAAAAACTGGCACTGCCTACCCGCGAGTGTGCGATGGCATTTCAGTTCGTCCCATCGGCTCTAACATATGTAGTCGTTACTGGTACGAAAACAAACGCGGAGGGCAACACGGCAGTGTAGAATATGTCAGCCGCACCGACACAGTAACAGACATGATCGGGAGACCGAATTTCTCGGATCGTACGGCACGGGTGTATCGTTGTCGCTGTCCCACAAAACATCGGCGAGTTCAAATCTGTGAAACTATCCCCACCAGATGCAACGCATAACTATTGAAGCAGTTAACGATGCAGCAGTTCATGCTGTCAACCCAGCGCAACCGCACCGCTACAACTTCAATGCGTAACAATGTATACGGCGTGGTTTTGTTTCGCTGGGGCTCTCACTGCTTGCCTTCGGTAGCGGCCGCGCGGCGGCGCGCCGGTCGCGTCGCACGGAGTGTATACAAAAACAGGTAACACACACTATGAATCATCATGAGAACATATTCAGAAACAATAACCAAAAAAGTCAGAAAAAAGAGGCGTACTTCATTACATTCAGTGATACAAAAAACAAGGCTCAAGAATGCCAACTACTACTACAAATAAGAATAAAGAAAAAATACAGTTTCAGAAACAAGTGTTTAAAGGAGTCAACGGGAGAAAAGGGGGGGGGGGGGGGGGCGGGGCAGCTACAGTTTAGCTTCAGTTCCAAGGAGCGAGAAGACTGCAGCATGGAAGGCAGAAGGTTCTGTTAATGTGGCATGCAGGTAGCGAATTCCAATCCTTTATTGAGAAATTAGAATACTAAGGGAGAGTTTTGATATCTCACTGTACGTGCACATATCGGTAAAACCTGCAGTCCATGATTGGTAAAGAATATGCGATGCGCTGGCCGAATGTGAGAAAACGCGAATGATGAGTCACCGTAGTAAAAAGAGGGAAAGCATGATAAGCGAAAAAACGTTCTTCGCATGTCAAGATTTAAAAGGTTAAGAAACTGCTTGAGCGCAGACACGCTCTGATGGCGAGAGTATGACCTCAGGATGAATCTTGCAGCCTTATTCTGTACTGACTCAAGACAATTAGTTAGATTAGCTTGATGCGGATGCCATACAACTGAAGCATATTCTAACGTTGCTCTACTTAAAGAGGTAACAAGACTTGACGTGTATACGTCAAGTCTTGTTTCTGCATTAGAAAGGTACAAACGACGCTTAAACTCCCTATTGCGGCGTCGTTGTCGTTTCTGCGCGTCCTTCTCGTGCTCTGGTCGCGCAGACCCTCAGCGAGGTTGTCGTGCGTACAGAAAGACTACAGTCCCCACCGAAGTCCCTCAACTAAATTCACGCTTTCGAGTAATACCAATCACTGTTGTGGAAACGCGCAAGATACGTGCTACAAGTGGGTGCTCTGCCGCCATTCGCTTCAAAAGGCCACTCATTTCAGTGCTGCGCCGCCATTTGCTTCGATGGGCCGCTTTAGTATAGCCTCTTCTATACACACAAAGTCTGGCAGTTGGACTACGGAGCCATAGAGTGCCCGGTCGCAGGTTTGGAGCGAGAGTATCTGGTAGCATAGAGAATTTCTCGGGGAACCTGGACGTCAGCGCACAGCTTTTGCAGCGGTGAGGACCCGAAACATAAGTTTCCAACCCGACGAGAAAAAAAGCGGTAATGCGAGGAACGCGAGGAGCACGAGCAGACATTCATCGGTCTGGAGAAGTGTGTTTCGGCGTCTCGCCGCAGCGGGGCGCCCGTCACGTGGCTCTCCTCTCATCCGTTGTCTGCCGCTCCACCCTTTCAATATTGGCGGCCGCTTCTCGTGGAGATCTGCCAGGTTTTGTTAGTATAGAAGAGCTTAAGGCTCTAGAGACGGGCCTCGTGCACTGGCGCATTTGGCGCTTTTTGCAAGACAAACGCCAACACATTGAGGGGCTTCAGTTCCTACGATGCGTGGAGGCAGCGGTGGCGTAATGAAACTGGCTGTGAGATCGGTCTTTTCCGCTGGGAAGTTCCCACTAAAGTTGGATCCTGGGAAAGTAGCGCCATTGCCTTCCCTGCCTGCAAGCCGGACACAAACAAATACTAACACACAGACGACCAAACCTTGCAAGGTTATTGGCTGATCGGTCTCAGTTGCCATGGCAACAGCCATTTCGGCCCATCAAAATCTTCGAAACGTTGAGAATGTTATTTTGAACCCGTCGCACCAAGATCGCTATGGAGCATCATCATACTGAAACCGTTCCTCGCCAATATGGGGTCTTTGACATTGTGTATGCAATCAACTTATCAGTCGCGCTTATCTCCACAGATTGGCGCTACTTTCCCAGGATCCAGTGAATTTAGTTTCCACTAACAGCTGTTGCCGTAACAAGAGCGCTTTCACTCGAAAGCAATAAGCAAGCGAAACACCATGCTCATTATCCCTGCGCAGATTGGTCTTTCGAGTCGCCAAACTACAGCGTGTAAACTAACGCTTTTAAGACTACCATTTTTTTAGACCACCTGAGACTGGGTGGAAGAAACACGACGACGTCTCAAACCGTTCCTCGCCAATTGAGACGTCGTCGTGTTTCTTCCACCCAGTCTCAGGTGGTCTAAAAAAATGGTAAACTTACACCAGCTCGCCTGCGCCCTAACTGTTTTTGCTTTTAAGACACTTTAGAAAACCCGAAAAAATCGGTTTCTCGACGTATTTCGCTGCAATAACTTCCTAAGTGCAAGCAGGTAGTAAAGGCTTACAGCGAAAAAATCAACTAATGAACTTTCCTCATTCAAAAGAAGAAAAAAAAACATAGACATGTCTGGGCGTTCTACGCCGCCACTTCGCAGACGATAGACACCTAGTGAGAAGTGCTGCCGGCTGATGGCGTACACCGTGTCGAGGGATCGCCGGCAGATTCGGGTTCTTTAACAAGATCGTCTGCTTTAATAACTCGAATCTACCGAAGATCCCTTGACACGATGGACGCCGGCAACACTTTTCACTTCGCGGGGGGCTCGGTGGTCCATTGGGCTAGCGCACACCAGCTCTGATCACGTGGAGCGAAAGCTCGCGCTGCAGAACCTACGATCCTGGGCTCAACCCCCGCCCGCCTGTTTCGATCTGGATGAGCATCGTACCGGCGTGCGGTCGTGTATCACTACTGCGTGGTGCACGCTAAAGACCCCAGGCTAGCGGTTGTATTGCACTGGCTAGATTTCTCATCTACAGCAGGAAGGCCAGTCGCCCGTCGAGGCAGACTAAGTTCTAGGCTGTATAAACATTCACACAACAAAATTTTGTTTTTCACAGCGCGTGCATCGTCTGCGTAAGTTCCCCAGAACTAGTCTCTGAGTATTTATTTTTCACTGAACGAGGAATTTTTTTCCTTGTAAACTTTCACCACCTTCTTGCACCTCTCTGGTAAATCGCGGCGCGATACGTTGAGAAACCGATTTTTGCGGGCAGTCTAAGGTGCCTTAAAAGCGTTAGTTTACATGCTTATAGGTTCCGCCCCTCATATTCTCTGAGCATGTTTCATATGTCGCAGTGAGTGGCACGACACGAGTTGTGCCAGAAAGCTTACGCAAGGGAACGATTGTAGTGTCAATAGTCACTGACTGTCTAAGAAACACCAAGTGTTGAAGGTCACCTCGGCGCACTCGAACCACCAATCATTGGTCTACTTTCAAACATTTCAGCCAATGAAAAGCGGCCGCGGGTATTATGATCCAATCGTCGTGCGGCATTAGCGGCGAAAAGGTGTCTATTCATTTTGTCAAAACCATTGAGACCATATGGCTATTGCACCGTGACACCTATTGCCCTTTCATCTCATTGGTTACGCTAATTGTGCTTCGAGTGCACCACGGCGCAGTACGTGGGCTTCCGAAGAGAGCAAGTAGTACCCGACTAGAGTTAGAGATGGCAGCACGGAGCCGATTCGGCCTTTACCTGAAGTGCCGGAGGGCCCAAGCGAAATAACGGAACAACGTCGACATCTCTCGGAAGAGAGCTGTACCTCTCTGGCTCGCTCCGAAATGGCGCGCCTTTTGGAATAGGAAAGGCCCACGTTTCATCAGAAAACAACGCTCCTTCTCTCCTTGTTGGGGTGTGTTTTTAGAACACTAATTTCATGAAAAAGACGCTGATGGACGCCGCCCCACTCCTCCGTGACTTCATAAATATTATACGCTCGCTTAGGAGGGTAGATTATTTGGGAAAAGTAATTTAATTGGCACAACTACTTTCTCTCCAAACTAAATTAGAATTCAAGTTACTAAAACTCAAGGAGTGATTCATTGTACTTACGCATTACGTTCAGAAGGCAACGCACAAACTTCGAAATTACTTCCCTTTGAGAGCTACCTAACTTCAACGACGTTGACCTTATAATATTTTTCCGCATCGAACTGCATATTTGTCCATTTTTTTGCAGAGATCAGATCAAGCCGGAATTTTGAGGCCCGATCCGACTCGGCCCGATTAGGCCCTGGCCCGAACCCGGCCCGAGCAGACTATGATTCGTGAAGGCCGGCCCGAGCCCAACCCGACCGAAAAGCACTCCGGCTCGAACCCGGCCCGACTGTTGTCTGTAACATTAACCCGACCAGAACAGCTTTTTGAACGAAAAGTATGTTTTGGGGCTAGCTGGCCCTTACGTTTTTGAAAAAGATGCACTAAGTAATGTTTGGGGACGAAAGTGACCATCATTCGAAAATTCACCAGGAAAAAGCGAGGAATCGCTTGCTGGAAATCGAACCGGTATATTTTCGTTGTGAAGTGGACACTGAACAAAAACAAATCGAGGTTGTACGACGATAGCAGGTTAATTAGGTTCTAGAAATCAAGATGATGATGGACGATCACACGTACGAGGCGGGCCTGTAATTTAGTCGTCGGCCGATGTTCAGAGAGCACAAGGCACACTTTGCGTTAGTGCCACTATCTTAGGAACGATAGTGCGGGAAAGGTTTCAACAGTCGACAACTTTTGTTGTGTCTGGAGCGGTGTTCCGAGCGTAGCATACTTTGCGCCGTGTTCTCGTCAAGCTGAAGCGCGTTTGTCGCTTGGGCGGCTCAGGGATTCCCTAAAGCAGGGGTCACACTGCTAATACATCACACAAAAGACAGTCTGCAAACACAAGTCACCACAATATCCGTGGTTCGAATGCCTCGTGCCAAGTTTTCCCTTGAACTCATTGCCATGCGACATCCGAAGCACGGATTTCGCGGTGACTCGCGTTCGAATCTGTTTAGAGACTGTCGTTTGTATGATGTATAGGCGCTTTAAAGGGATACTGAACCAAAGAATTTAGTGCCGATAATAAGTGGCGCACGTTCCTTCCACCAGCCAGCAGCCGCCGGTGTGCGCGATCACACTCAACAAAAATGACGTCAAAGACCTCTATTCACGGTTGAGATGACAGTGAAATGCTAGGGCTTCGGACTAAAGGAGAATAAAGATAGGCTTTTCATCTCTACAAGTGAAAGCTACGTGCTTGTTAGACCAATTCATCGCTTACTTTTTACACCAGGCACCACTGTGTAGATGAAAAACTTGTCTTTATTCTCCTTTGGTCCGAAGCCCATACATTTCACTGTCATCTCAACCACGAATGGAGGTTTGTGACGTCATTTTTGTTGCGTGTGCTCGCGCACACCGGCGGCTGCTGGCTCGTGGAAAGAACGTGCGCCACTTATTATGGACACTAAATTCCTTGGTTCAGTATCCCTTTAAACACGCGTCATATTGAGCCGCCATTGCCGCCTTTCCCTTGTCTCACCGAGATGCCGAGCCACTGAAGCGGGAGTTGACGAGCCTTAACAAAGGCCTATATTATAGGGTGTATTCACTGGACGCCATATTTAAGGGCGATGTTTAGAGCGCATGCTCAGAACGAGCTCACATTAATAGCCTGCTAGGACCGACAATCTTGATGGTGCAGAATACACGTTGCAAAAAAACTACGGAAGCTCGCCGTCAGCACGCGCTCAGCAGTCGCGCACACAGCTATGGCTGCCAGTGAATACTCCCTATAGGGAGAAGGACACAGTAGAACCTAAAGTGGCAATGACCTGTCCTGATGTGGCAATGATGAAGTAAAGCGAACGGAATAAGAGGAAACAAAACCTTAACGTCGGGTATGGCGGCGCCTATGCACAGCTGCCTGAAAGCGACTATAAACTGTGCAGCCCCGGCTTTCGCAGACCATATGTCTTCTCGGCAGTATTGGATGGATGGATACGGCGGAACCCTCGCAATCGGGCGGCGGCTAGCGCCACCTAACCGAAGCGATTAATTTCAACAATTAACTCTGATTAAATTTAAAATTTATTCAGAATGACAAAGTATTTTCAATCGCAACGGCACAGCTACTGTAATCCATTAGCAGGCACTACATGAAACTCACGAGCGCAAGGGTTGCTTCTTGAATATCGTATATAAAACCGGTTGTCAAAGTTGCGTTCGTAGCTGTGCCGTAATGCGCCCGCTTCATACACAGAGGATGGAGTGCGGAAAAGCGTTTTGAAGACGGTTGCATTTTTCAAGCCCGCTCTCTTGAATTAACATTTTTAATCTTATCAGTCGGCCTGAATAGTTGTAACTTCAGATAACGTTCGTAAGTTGACTACTCCCGTCGACGGTGTGGTCTGACGCACCGGGCTTTTACCCGGTGCACGGGAATCAACCTTGCCATGACGATAATAGATGGGGAATAAAGGGGACAAAGGACAAACACGAATCTCCAAATACAGCTTTAGCGGACTGGTGTAAGACTGAAAAAATCCGCCTGGTCCTGGTATCGAACCAGGGACCACTCCATTTCCAATGAAGTGCTCTACCAACTGACCTAACCAGGAGTTAGACGTTAGTAGAGCAAACGGGCTTTAACACCTGCCACCAGTCTGGAAGTACTTGTTGGTGCTTGTTGGTGCTCAGTTGGCAAAGTGCTCCATTGGAAATGGAGTGGTCCCTTGTTCGATATCAAGACCAGACAAATTTTTAGTCGCACAACGATTTGTGCTTGTCCTTTGTGACCTTTGCTTTCCTTCTCCAGCGATTATTATCGTTATTCTTGTTCAGCTAGTGTGCAGCTTTGCATTCGTTGCTTTAACATCATGATCTTGCCATGTCTTCCGGGCCACTGTCTTTACACTCAAGTCATCACCGTCTCCAACAATCAAGTCTGTCTTTTTCCACCTGTGGCAGCTCAGTCGCTGGATCAGAAGACAAGGACTCGCCCATGAATACCGCTGAGGTCATCACTCCAGGTCAGCAATGTGCCACAACCTCTTCGCGGCCGGCCATTGAGCCAACAAGTGACCCAAAACTTTCCAACTTTTACGAACCAGACTGCAACGATACCAGGACAAGATAAGCGAAAAAAGTCTAGCCCTAGTTCGAGCCCAAGTGCTGAGACAGTCTGCAGTGCAGCAGCAGTGCCTGAAGAGCTTACTGTCGTATTCACGCCATTAGAGGAAGACCACGTAATTACGTCGCTGAATAGTCTGAAACCGTCCCTTGCTCTGGAGTAGATGTTCCCGGAATGTTTCTTGAAAATGAGGTATCAAAAACCGCCAGAACCTGATTGTCGTTTGCGTAAGAAACGGCCAGACAACGCGAGAGCTGCTACGTTGCACGGTGCCCTGCGGAATAAAAGTCAAACCGTATGAACCTCTTTCCTGATATTGCGCCACAGGTATAATCAGGGACGTGGACACCACGCTGACTGACGAGGAAAGTGCCAACAACTTAAGGACCCCCGTGAAAACAGAGTTGCTTGTCTCCGACGTTTAAGCAAAAGTCCAGCGATTAAGATATCTTTCTGCGGATCGACGCTGTAATCCTACGTTTACCTGTCATGTATAGCATGCAGTTTCTCAATTTTAAGAAAACCCACTTCCATGCCGTAAGTGCTGCCGCTATGGACATCAAGAGGCAACCTGCAAATGCCATCCAGTGTGAAAACGCAGCAGCGGCACGCACGAGGCTCTGCTCAAGAGAACTGCGTTAACTGAGGCGACGCACATTGGGCTACATCACCATCCTGTTCAAAATGGCAGCAGGAAAAACATACCAAGAATTACTCCAGACACCACGCAGTCGATTTCCGCACTGCCATAACTGCAGTTCAATGAATCCGAAGGGCCCGAGCTTCCCAGAAAAAGTAAATAGCCTTGTTCACCTGCGCAGGGCACCTTGGATACCCTGATTGAGGACCAAGTGCCAAAGATGCCTACCTATGCTGCCCTAACTAAGGTTCCAAGGAAAAGCAAAACAGACGCACTTCCGACTAAGCAAGGGCCCATTTCACCTGACGTAATCCAACTCGAAGATCCGTCAACGTCAGTGAACATACCCACCGATTCAAGAAAGTGGAGAATGCCAAAGCGTAAGACTCCGTTCGTTTCAACAGACGCAGCCCCAAGCAAAGGGTGGATTCTGAAGCTTCAAGCAGCAGCAAACATAAGCTGCAAGCTTTTGAAATCTATTGACTCAGAATGGGCCCGTAGCATACTTCCACTTCTTCAAATGGCCCTTCCCTTTATTATATCATTCTAAACGGTGATCTGTAAACCCCAGGAAGGCATCCGCCACGCCACATTCCTCTTCAGTGGAATTTCTGTAGCCTCCGAAAAAAGCGCGGCAGCCTCATACAATATTTTCAATCGCACGTGCTCATCCACCCAACATCATCTTTCTACAGGAACCTCTCACCCTTTCTAATTTTGCTGGAGATGTTACACATGAGGCACATAACGATTCCAATCAAGATTATCTTGTGGCCACCCTAGTCAAACTCGTTCACGCCGCGGTCGACTTCACTTAGACAGTCAAGGCGTTCCACACATGTCTTACTTAAATTCCCTCCCCCTCCCCACGAAACTGTAACACTCAACCCCCCCCCCCCCTCTTGCCTGCTCAATAGCGAGTTTTAGTAGACCGTGCTTCCTCCTCCGCTAAGCCCCTCCGCTACCCGGAACTCTAAAGCCAAGGCCATCGGCACGCAGGCATACTGGCGGTTTTTTCGTAGCGGAGGGTTAGCGGAGAGGGAAACACGGTCTACTCAAACTCGCGAATATGGAGTTTTAGTAGACCGTGTTTCCCCTTCCACCACAAAGAAACCACCACAGCGCCTGCGCGCCGATGGCCTTGACTGTTGAGTTTCGGGTAGCGGAGGGGTTTAGCGGAGGGGAAACACGGTCTACTAAAACTCGCTAAAGTCTATAGCCGCTCCCAAGACCGCTATGCACGGTTCGACACTCCGTATGAAGCCGCTAGGTGTAAGGATTGTGCCCCATTCCTAAAAGGCAATTTTTACGCTCCGGATCCCACTTGGGGCTACCCTCGCGACACACCTAAAGGCCGTGAGCTACAAACTTTGATCTAACAACATAATCTCACTCTACTAACTGATCCATCGACACCTACACGTCTTGGCACCAGCGTTGCAAGCGACACGTGTCCAGACTTCACCCTGTACCATGGCACAGAACACTGTACTCGGTACAACTTTGAGGAACAGCTTGGCAGTGACCATTCTATTTTTGCTACCCATATCAACATAAAGACTCCGCGGGAGGAGGCATGCCAAATTCGTATCACGGAGTGGCCTGCCTTCCGCGCATCTTCCTCTTCTTTCTCACCCAAATCACTCACTGATTGGGTGCAGACAATGCAAACCTGGCTAGATCGGCGCATGCGGACCCTTACCACCACTCCCGATGCACCAGATATAGACTCCCGCCTTCTCCACCTATGGGAAGCACGCCGCGGACTAACCATATGGTAACGACGTCAAATTCACAACCGAAAGCACGAACTGCGCCTTGCATTACTCTCTGTTGAGGCTGCAACCTATGCCGCCAACTTCACTAGTAAAACTGGCATATGCTCTGCGACAATCTCAATGGCATGCTTGGTAAAGCACCAACGCTGTCCCCACTTCGTCATCTAATACAACCAGGTCAAGCCAAATCGGACGGGTCTAAAAGCATTTATAAACTCTTCCACGACACTAACCTAACAGACTTCCAATGCCTTACACAGTTACCCCAGCGTTACCTTTCCATCCTGACGCTCCGTGCTACGCGGACTACACGGGTCCCCCCAACAATTTCCCTTAACTTAACGCGCCCATCCTGGATATTGAGATTCGCACTGCACTCACATTCGCCACAATACACTCCCTTGTCCTGAAAAGATTCACTACTCTCTTCTCTACAACCTCTCTGATTCAGACACCACTCAGCTTACCACCTAGGTAAATGAGGTGTAGGAGTCGAATATCCTCCCCAAGGAAATGAAAGCCACAGTCGTTCTGATTCCGAAGCCTGGCAAACCCATCTGCTTGGAGAACCCGCGCCCGATTTCCCTCACCTCATGTCCGGGCAAACTGCTTTAGAAGGTGATACAGCTTCGCCTACACAAATTTCTTGCCAGCGCATCCACCCTCCCTGACCTACCCTCTATGGCTACCGTAGTGGTATTTCTGCTCAGGATGTACTGCTCCTCCTCAAACACGATGTTGACTCTTCGAACATTGCTCAATATCGCTCTGTCCTTGCCGCAGACCTTAAGTAGGCCTTCAACAACCTGTCCCGCGATTTGGTCCTTGAACAGTCGGCAGCCAGTGGCTGCGTAGCGAAGGTGTTCAATTACATCCGCAATTTCCTCCGCGACAGATCTGCAGCCTCGTCCTTAGTCACCTTCGCTCTCCATCCGCATTGGTGGCAAGCTGTGGAACTCCGCGAGCCTCTGTACTCTCTTCCCTCCTGTTTAATCTTGCTATAAGATGTCTCCCTCCCCTCCTGAATGAGATCTCGGAAGTCCATCATGTCCTTTATGCGGATGACATTACTGTCTGGGTAACGACAGGCTCCCTCGGATAGATCGAAAGTGAAAGACAAGAAGCTGCTACTACCATCGAGCAATAAGCCCGGCCGTGGAGGCCTCACATGTTACCCCAATAAGACGGAGCTACTAGTCGGGACAAAACACGCTCGCGGACAAACCGATCTTCCCTTTACCATCACACTAGGTGACAAACCCGTCCCGCGTAAATCGGCCATACGGGTGCTTGACTTCACGTTACAATCCAACGTAAAGTCAACACAAACCCTACACCAACTCACCACCCAGTACAACCAAATCATGCACACGCTATGCCACGTCCCTAACCGTCGAAATGGCCTTAAAAATGGCCTTTAAGACCAGCCTTACAGCTGGTCCAGGCCTTGACACATACATGCTTACTCTACCACCAACCTCATACACGAGAACCTCATACAGATCGAGCACAAAAGCTATCTCTACCCTAATACGGAAGACGCAGAAACTGGCGCTCGGTCTCCCCGTTCGCACACCCACCGTTTGCCTAGAGCGGTTTGGGGTAACCAACATCCTGGAGGAGCTCATAAAACCGCATTAGGTTGCCCAGATAACGCACTTGCGCTCGACGGCTCAGGGGCAGAGTCTACTTGCAACCCTCGGTCTCCCGCCCTGTCCTGCTTCCCTCACCGCTGCGGGTCTCTTTACCGGTGCGCGTGCCAAACTCATTGTGGCTCCTATTCCCAGCCATATGCATCCTATCCGTCAATCGGCCCGACGCGACCATCGCTCCCGCTACCTCCGACGCGCGTATCCCTGCGATACCGTTTGAGCCCTCTTTACGGAGGCCAGCGCGTAGGAAGCACGCGGGTGGATCACGGTCGTCGTAAATTGTGCCCTCAGGCCGGTCCACGCTGCAACGAAACGTGGTCTCACGACGTGTCCCTCCTGGAGGAGCGTGCGATCGCCAAAACAATCCTTTCCTCTCCTTCCACCCCCCTTCACATTCTGATTGACTCCCAGACGGCCTGTCGGCACTTCCTTTACAAAATCCTACATCCCTCCACTGCGTCCCTACTCGACTCTTTCCTATCCTCCACCTGCGACACTTTCCCATTGGTCTGGGTGCCTGGGTACGCAGCCGTCACCTGTACGATATAATGAACGCGCCCATGCGCTAGCCCGAGAACTCTCGAGAAGGCGCCTGTGGAATACTCTGCCACCATCCGACCAGCCCCTTTCACATACTCAACTCACCTAGCTGAGCTGCGCATCGATCCAACATTATCATCCTCCTCGCCCTCCCCTTACTCTCGGACAGAACGTCCTATGGAGTCAACTATAAAACAACACTTTCCCGACGCCCCTTTTCTACTCTTACATGTACTCCTCCCGCAGTCCGCCCGAGTGCCCGCACTGCTTCGACCATCCCATCCTTCTCCACATGGTCTGGCAATGCCAGGCCATTCCCTCTGTCTCGTTTTTCCCCAACCCCTCCCCCACCTCCTGAGATAGCCGATTCACACGACGGACCGAATTGCAATCTTCGTCCCCGGACCGTGTACCACGTGACTAGCACGTCACCGATTCCTGCATACCGCGCCTCGTCCGCAGACACGCAGACTGATAAAGTCGAGGGCCTTTTCACTCGCGTATGTTTGGTAGGAAATTGACTTGAAAAGCGTTTAGTCTGGTAATGGTAGAATGTAACGATACAACTGTAAAGCTTCCGTCAAAACTCGTCTAGCACGCCGCGATAATTCTTGCACGTCCAATCTGGCTTTCACCGAGCAAGACCTTTCTTGTGGCATGTGGTGTGCTTGAGTGTTGTGCACGAGCGCGCAGTGCGTGAAGGCATCTCCAAACGCCCCTCCGCGAGCACAGAACTTATACCCTTGTTACACGGGCACATTTAGCTGCAGTTAGGCTAAGACACAGTTAGCGCACAATATTTGCCGACAACATACTGCGGCTATGCAGTCAAAGCTATGGGCGAACGTGCGCTTGAGCATCTTGATCATCCATCGAAGCAGTGCACGTGCGCTCTTCACTTCTTATGAAATAGCTGTCCGAGAGTATAGTGCGGTATCAGTGGTGCCGCGTAACAGCAGTTAAGCTGAGTTAACCGCGGTTAAGTGTGCCCGTGTAACAGGGGTATTAGTCGCTTCTACGCCGAACCCTTCTCGAGGAGGACCATGTCTGTGTCACTGTCATGCCTTGGGTTAGTAAAGCTAGTAGCGCTTTGCGCGAAGCCTATCAAGGTGTTTTGTCTCGATATGTACGCAACAGCGGTGTACGATTCTTTATCACGGTAGCAAACGTTGATTTCTCTCTTGGACGACAGTGCCGCGGTGCGTTGTTCGAGTTTCGCGGCACTGTGGGGTGGCGAACAGGTTCCGTCCGCCCTCGCTGGCGTCTGGTCATCGTCTCCCTCATGTGAATGCGCTTGGGAGACGGACGAACCGCGAACATGTCGTCACGTCATCGATCCGTCCGCGAATCAGTCCGTCGTGTGGATCGGCCAGGAAGAGCGGCTGACCGATGACATGGTCACCGGCCAGCAATGGCTGGTGGACTGTGCCGAGTCGGTGGCTGCCACGTATGGGGCCCCGGACTAGGGGCTCCAACTGGGGTATATGGAACCCATTCCTGAAATAAAGTTGATTCATTCACGCAGATGATCGAATGTTGAGAGCTCCGCGGTGGCGTGTGTCATTTTTCGAGTATTTGACGACATCGACGACGGCCGGCCTACTCCCTACGGCAATTGCCGTCATTCCCAGTGGTAAAAAAAAAAAAAATACATAACAACTATCGCCTTCAAAAAAATATCTTGGAGTCTTTTTGTTGTGAAAGCAATATCGCGGAAGCTTCTTGTCGGCGCGCGCTTAGCGTCAGGGCTATGTCAACAGCATCGTGTGAAAACCTATGTTTATACTTTGATGAACTCCGCGCGAACCCGCTGCTGCGCTGCGTTCTAGATTTTGAATAGTACACAAAACATTTTGCGGCTGCGAAGTATGTCATCGCAGCTGCAAATGCCGTTGACACCCGGGTGCCCGTTGGTGTCTTTATTAAGCAGAGTTGACCGATTACAAACCTCCCACGCAAAACCCGGACAGCGGACAATACTTTTATTTATCATTTCCATTTTTCTTCGCTTTCTCGGCCCCTGCCATAAATATTATGGAGTAGATCGAACTATAAGGAACACTTTGTACAGTTTGTATGCCACCGTATACAGCTTGGTATTTTCCAAACGCCAGGTTTTGTGAACTGAATTATTTACGTCATCTCCCCCTCGATCGAGCGCGGGGACCCGATTGGTTACAAACGCTGTGTCAGTGTTCGGCCGATAGTCGCGTTTAATCGCTGTTTCGTCGAATGAACACGAGCAAAACGCTGTGTCAGAAAGAAACGAGTGTATCGTGAAAAAGAACGTCCGCGAGTTTACAGTCCTGGAGAAGACAGGGCAGCCAATCGCGGGTAGCAGTTAAAGGGTCTCAGTGTGGTGGAGAAAAAAACTCAGAATATGACTAGACAAAAAAAAAAAAATCGGATGTGCACAAGGATGATGTTTATAACGTTCCACTTGCTCATTGTCCCTCCGAACATTGCGTCAATCAGATATGATCACATTCTGAGGTGTGTCATTTTCTGGGAACCTTCTATACTGCTTGCAGTGATTGGCTGCCTCCGTGTCCTGGAAAAAAGTAATCTCACAGTCCTTTTTTTTTTTTTTTAGAGTGCGATTTTATATTTCTTTGTCAGCAGACGCAATGTTGTCGACGTTACCAATAAAAAGCAACTAAATGCTTCACTCGTTACTTGCAAAGTAAAGGAACGCGTTACCGACCTGCGTTGACTCAAAATAAAACGAACGCGCTACAGCTACCGATAAAAATTAACGCACGTTACTCTTGCATTCATTTTTATTCATTAAACTAACGATAACAACATTTTTTGTGTATGTTTTTTTTTTTTGAGTTTTTTTACATTGGTACAAAGGGCGTAGGCTTTGGGGGTTTTCTTAAGTGGAACTTTTTGCGTGGGGAAAATACATGCAAAATATTGAAGTTATCTGGAATGAGTGCAATTTAAGTCCACACGCATCCGACGCTACGTGTTAATGGTACCAATCAAACAGTGTAAGAAGCACGGCTCACTGGGCGTTTTTTTGTTTATAATTAGTTTAGCGATGATAGAACAGGTACGCAAACATGACAATCACCATGATGGCGCCCCTTCGAAGCTGTCTGGTCGGTTCCATCAGCTCGTGGCGCCGGCTCCGTCTGGACTTGATGTGAAACGAGGTATAGAAACACGAAACAAA
Source organism: Ixodes scapularis (assembly GCF_016920785.2). Lineage (NCBI taxonomy): Eukaryota > Metazoa > Arthropoda > Arachnida > Ixodida > Ixodidae > Ixodes > Ixodes scapularis. Next base: position 30,511,738 of record NW_024609857.1, read on the forward strand.
TTTAAGTGCTTTCAGGTCCTGTGACGAAGATGTAACGAGTAACGTAACTACGTTACCCGTTACTCGAAATAAATAACCTAAGTACGTTTTTCCTTACTGTTTTCAAAATGTAACGAGTAGGTTGCTACGTTACTGAAAAAAAAATGTAACGCGCTACCGGTAACGCCGTTACCTGTAACGAGTTTCCGCCAACACTGAGGAATACGTCCGATCAAGGTGGGCGCAAAAACTCGATAACCTCAAACACCGATATAGGCCTTATCAGCGACTCAAATTATTTGACTACTCAAAAAAAAAAAAAAAAAAAAGGAAGAGAAAGAAGAAAAAAAAAAAGAAGAAAAAGCCCCTGGTAAGTTTTTTACGTTGTGTTGTATATGTATACACCGCAAGCGGTTGACCTCGAGAAAGTCGGCGCATCTCCACGCCGCCGAGACGCGTCGTCGAATTCCACCCTCTCCGCTGAGCCTCTTCCCGCTCTCGAGCGAGAGAACGCCAAACACGGAAAACGTCGACCCATAAGGAATCGTCGCGTGGATTCCATCATTAGAGCTAACCGGTTCCGACGTATAGAGCAAATACAAAACAAAACAAAATCAACTTAGTAAAAAAGAAACAAGAACGCAGAGCCATTCAAGAAGTCACGCCGACTTCGCAAAAGATTACGAACAGGGAAATTCGACGAGAAACTTTCAAAGTTTGTAATCACATTCGCTCTCAATTAATGTTTAGCCTAGTTAACTAGCGAAAGAGTCGTGTCGCCCCAGCTTTCGAGCGATAAAAATATTACACCATCCCCCCCGGACCCGAACGAACTCCGCAACACGTGCCGCCTGGTATAGGCAAGAGGGTGAGTGAGGGTGTTGCCGAACAAACTCGCACCAGTCAGCTGGCAGTCTCTGCCAGGCGGTGGTGAGCGAAAGCTGTCCAGAGTCCACGAGAGGGTGCCAGCTGTTGGGGAAACAAAAAAAAAGGAGAAAAGAGAACAGGTCCTATCCGACGGCAACGATCGACTTGACCGGGTCGCCTCGATCTCTGAGATTTTCGAACCAGGCGAAATCGACCGGAGATCAGGCCGAAGTCGACATGCTCGTGCCGTCGCTCTTGCTGCTCGCGCTGACGGCGGTCACCTGCCAAACGCACGATGCCAAGCCCATCTACAGAGGTGTCGCTGTCCTCAACGGTGGTCCGGTGAGGGGAAGAGTCGAGTTCATCAAGGAGGTGAGCGATCCAATGGCACGTCATGGCGTGTAGGGGCACTCACCCCATATTTGAGTGCGCTGCCCACACAGCGCGAGCTCACAACGAGAGCACACTCATAGTCTGCTACGACAAGCCATCTTAATTACTAAAAAAAATTAAAAGCAAAATCTGTTTGGCGTCCGTTCCCGCTCATCTGCTGACTCAACTAGTGTCACTGATACAGCAAAACCTGTTCAGTGACACTATACTCTATCTCACGAGCATCTGCAGTGCCGGCAAAGGCATTAGCACGATCGCGTAGCTTTGGAAAATGCCTCCTCTGCACGAGTTTTCGTACAAACCAAAGCATTCAGCTGAGCTATAGGCTCACCCGCGTCTGCCTTTGTCGTTGCTGCAGACATTTGGGAGATGGAGTACAGACTCAACTGTAGCCGTCATAGAGTAGCAACGTTGCCCCATGGCGAGCGGATGGCGTGTTACCGCAAGTGTTTTGAAACATATATATTCCACGCCACTAAGATCACCGGTCTTTTACTCGTGGACAATTTTCTGTAGCAATGCAGTCAAAGCTATCATTCTTTTTTTCTTTTTTTCGCTCTGGCTTTTGTGGTTTAGTCGCATTCATATGTGTAATACTCCAGGCAGATTGTGTTGTGTGAATGTTCATACAGCCTGAAGTTAATCTGACTCAACGGGCGACGAGTCTCCCAGCTGTAGATAAGCAATTTAGCCAGTGCAGTACAACCGCCAGCCTGGGCTCTTTAAAGTGCACCACGCAGTAGCGATACACGTCCGCACGCCGGTACGATGCTCATCCAGATTGAAACGGGCAGGGGTGGGGATTGAACCCAGGTTCCTCGGTTCTTCAGCGCCAGCTTTCGCTCCACGTGCTCTGAGCTGGCGTGCGCTAGCCCAATCCCCTTTATCTCATTCCACGCGGCGAAGTAAATGTCATCTCCATCGAATGACATAATGTGATCGGCGAATCAGCTCGCGATCCTGACTACGAGCGTCGCTCGTGCACCGAGCTCGGCTAGAAGTAGCGCGCGCTGACTTGCCGGTCAGGTGATATAATTTGATGGAAATGACATTTCCTTTGCCGCGTGACGGAAGTAAATACTACCATTACTTTTGCTAGTGCGAAAGCATTAACTGCCCCATGAAGCGCAGCCGGTGTTGGTTGTGACTGCGAAAAACATGCATCTAAATAAACGGCAGCTACAACGCGTCATAGTTTCCATTGGCTGCGATGCGACATATCAGATGCTTTGTCACGGAAGTCGGCGGGGCGCTCAAGGTGAAAGCGGACGTGTCTCAGAAATAAAAATAAAACACAAAGCAAAGCACAGCAACGCAGATGCATCGTCACGCAAGGCCTGGAGCTGGCGGTGTTCACCGCGCCTGCGCAGTGGAGGAGTGTGATATCACAGCCGGAGCGCCGTATCCGATGGGAAGACGGGGCGCGGTTCTTGTAGGAATGCGCTGCGTGTAGGTACACTTTCGCATTCCTTTTTTTTAGTTGGTTCAGAAGGCAGAAATAACGTATTTACTTACCCTCGTCTTTTGGAAACTTTGCAGTACCAAGGTTCAGATTTTTGAGGCTAGAAATTACCTATGTATCGCAACTTTGTTCCTTTATTTTCGTCTGAAGGCATCATTATTTAAACATTCTTGGCAAACACATAGACCTTCAACTTTCACAACGGTCGTTTTTCGTAACGGCTGCCATGTTGAATTTTGACGTAGCTGAGTTGGGCCAAAAAAGCAAATGACTTCATCTACACGCAACCGTCACACGAAAACGGCTTATAGTTTGCATAAAACTAGCAAGATACAACACAAAAGTACAGAAAGGTATCTTTTCTTAAACCTTCCTAATGTCGGATTATGTTGTAGTCGATATTTCGAAGTAGTAGGTAGTAGGCACCTTACAAGAAAATAAATGCTTGCAATGTGCATTTACATAGAATCACACGTTGTCATGTTCAGTTGTCTCCTAAAATGTTTTAAGAATTGCAAACGATACTAATCGCCAGTCAACCGTAAGAAGTAGAGCGAAGAAAAAAATAAACGCCTGTTTCGCAAATATTGGTGTATCACCAAACGAGGGCGATTCTTTTACCTCTAGAAAGCTACGTCTCGTATAGCGAAAAGTGTGCTCCCACTCTCCGAGAGATTCCACGACGACCACCAACTGATTAATGCAGTAGACAATGGACGTTTCTATAATAAGCCGAACGTAGGAAGTAAAAGAAATCTTATCTCCGGTGTCCCTTTGTGTTTACAAGCCGGAGCCAACAATGGCATCAAGAATGACCTTGGCGAGCCTCTCCAAAGCAATCATCCTCGAGGCGAGACGTCTACAGACCCTCGCATCCGCTGCCCTTGCGATGATACGCAGCCAACTCTATACGAGTTGTCCCATCCAATCCGGTGTTGTGAAATTTGTCACGTGATTCGGCGTCCCGCGCGTCGCTGTGCCCCTCCCGTATGTCACGCGACACTGCATAGACTCTGATCGCTCGTAGAGTCCACTACGGACCAACGTAAGATCAAACAGAGCACGGTAAGCTGCGCGCGGCTCCGGTAACGAGCAGAGGCGCAAGAACGCTCGGCTTTGCAAAAATTGTCTCTTCGAATTGTACGAGGCGTCGAGCGGAAACATTTGTTTTTACGAAAGCTTCACCTTGCACACGCAACTGAACTAGCTAACTTTTTTTTGTTTTACCCACAGCTCGTTATAGAAACGTTTCTCCTGTTTTTCGCGTTGGTACGTTTTATAAAGAAGGCTCTTATATAAGCAAAACAAAACTCTATTTTTAGACTAAATGTACATTCCTTAGCGCCGAGAAAGCCTGGCAATTTGGGGAGCACAATCACTGGGACCCGGAAGCCGGCGTAAAGTGGAGAGAAAAGGCTGAAGTACGTAAGGAAAGATGCCGCACCTCGAGTCTCGGGGCGTAAACTCTACGAACTTTGCGTTCACAAACACGCGCCATCTCTCGCGGCCCAAATGACTTCCGCTCGCTCCCTTTCGACGGTGCCTTACGAGCTTGTTTATGCACGCTCACCAATACTGAGCTCCGTTTCGCCTCATACGATGGACCTTAGCGGGTCATCCCAGCCAATCCAGCGCAGGGAACGCATCAAGGCCCAATCGCACAGCAGCGTCTGAAAGCGTTTGAGTGCGTTCAACCGCGTTGCGGCTGCGAGTAACGAGGACATTCGCACTTTTATGCTGCTTGCCAAGCTACTCCTTGATTTGGTTACCACGATTTTTACAAAGAACGGTTCTCGCAGCTGTTTTTCGACGCAACGCGGTCAAACGCACTCAGACGCAAATGTGTTCAATCGCGGTCGTTTAACTACACTCCCCGCGTCTTGCTGCTACTCTCTGGAAGGTCACGTGACACAGTCACACGGCCTTGGAATGGCTTCGACGGTTCGTATAGCATCCTCTGCGGTCCATCCTAAGATGGCATGATGTATAGGACCTTGCGATGCTACAAAAACAATGCACTTGTAGATTTAGTAAAGTACTTTCGTTGCGATCTTCAATCTATCAGAGCCTATAGGAGCCGGCTATACGCAAGTATACAGAGCTCCTCAACTTATCTCGTGTTCAATCACTGTATATTTAATGGATGACAAAGTCTTACGTCGACGTTTTAATGACGCCATTCTGGTGGGGATATTTCGACCTGCTCCTTGAACCTGAAATGAACGGAAAGGAAAGAAGAAAGCACCGTATTTGCGTTCAAATTTCTCCTTTTCTTAGAATGAGGTTGTCTATAGGCCTGTATATAGACAGCGGCGCTAGTTATATTTTTTTTCTTGCGGAGAGTAGGCCATTATAACGTATAACAATATTATACACTTGGAACTTCCTTCACGTGCACCACCCGGCGATTCATTTGTAACCCAAATAACTGTTCTATTTTTATTTTTAGTTTCGACGTTTCGATCCCGGTATCAAAATGTTTTACGATCGCATGTATAAGCACCGAACATTTCGATCATGATATCGAAATCTTCAATAGTCATGCGTGCGGTAAAAGGGTAAAAAGGGTGAACGCCTTTTTTGACACTGAAACTGGATGAGAGGAGCCTGCAGGCAAGCTAATATGGCCGGGCGTTTCCTCGCTCTTCATAAAAATCGCTATCAAACGTCCATCGAGAAGTGAAGTAGGAAGGAAGAGGCTGGTAAGCAAATTATTAGTGTCGGATCTGACAGCGTTCGCTTCTCTTTATGAATATGTAGATTAAAAGAGCGCCATTAAAACGCCGCGTATAAGGTGCCTTACTACATATCTAAAGCTGACCCGGTTTGAAAAGGCGTTCGTGATGAAGTTAAGCTCAACGAGCGAGGAATTTGTACTGCAGCTTTTAATGCCGCAGCAGTTCCACAATCAAACCTCGCGCAGTATGTTCAAAATTTTTAACGCATCGACGTTAAAAATAAAAAAATAAACAATTCAGGGGTTTACATTTACGCCGTCTGCCACGCTCCAGCGGTGGGCTGAGAATTCATATCGACCAGTTGAGGGTCTTTTTCACGTATAACGGATACCTCAGTCATACGGATCCTTCTTTGTACGAAGCCTCCGTTCATCACAAAACTCACGTTTTCATTACGCATACGTTCTTATCGTAAGTGTTCTCAATATTCAAGCTCTCAGTCATGCTTTAGTTACCCCGACTGTTTCTCAGCGTTTCTCTATTTCGTTAGGATGTACGAGCTCAATCGATGTTGTCAGGGGGGTAAATCTGAACTGTTCAAATAATATCGAAATTATATCAACATCAATTTTCCTTATTTTGGACCCAGGATGCTGCCACAGTCAGTTGCGAATAATATTTACGGCGTGCATTTAACTCTCTTTATATACATATATATATTTCCCGCTGTCAGTTAGTACTTTTCCCGTCGTTGTTATTTCGTTTTTCTTTCCTAATCTTGGACAGCGCATGCTATGTGGAAGTCGTAAATAATCTGCCCACAGCTGCACTGAAGAAACTTCGATATGCTCCGTTCGCTCCTAAACTCAAAGCGCCGTGAAAGCTACTTCCTAGCCAAACCAATCCACCACCTCCCTATCATCACCTGACCCCGCCCACTGCGCGTGGGATTGGGTGCAAGCGTGATTACATGGCGAAAGACAGACGCGTGATTGGTCCAACGATCACGTTGCTTCCATAGCGCTCCGAGTTTCGAGGTGAACGGAGTACACAGGGATCGAGCCGCGCTGAGTTTAAAGCTTTATCCGCCTAAAATGTGTCGCCGTTTTTCTTTTTCGTTTTTTCTTTTTCAGAATCCGTACGTGCAGGTCCAGGTGCTGGGTAACGTGACCGGGCTGAGCCCGGGCCACCACGGCTTCCACGTGCATCGGTTCGGCGACCTGAGCGCAGGTATATATATATATACATACGCGTGTGGCTTCTGGCACGCATGCGGGCAACCAGGCGTGTCGCACCTCCTGCGCCGGCCTGCTTCGTGCATTCAACCCGTTGGAACTGGCCATTAGGTCCCTACGCCTGTTACGCGTTTTATCGTCATCCTCGTAGTATGTAGTTGTCGGTTTCAACCTACACTCAGTATAGAGCGTGCATCGAGCATTGAACCCGTTTGAACTTCCAGTTGGGTCTTGTGGCTCGTTATGTGTCCCATCGTTATCTTCATCGTGTATGGTTGGTTGTTTCAGCCTATAACCAGGACGAGGTTCGCATCGTGCACTGAACCCGCTTGAAGACTCAACTGCCTCCTCGTCCGTTACACCTTAGCATCATCATCTACAGCATGGGCGAAATGGATTGAGCGAACTTTGAACTGACCGCCTAAATCGGTTCCTTAACTTATTGCCTTGGGATTTACTATACAGAGGGGCTCGAAGCTGGTGCATTCATTAATTGAGAGCATAAATATATAAAACCTAAAAAAAATGGTTTTGTTTAGGGAAAAATTATAGCTAAGCCCTTTATCTCAAAATCACCAACAGTGATTTCCCTACACACCTCCTAGGGCCGGTGTACAGCCCCCCCCCCCCCCTCCCCCCCTCCTAATTTCAATTCCTGAGGAAACCCCTGATCACCAGAAAATTGTTATGAGTTCTCCTGGCGTTTACTACTATTGAACAATTTGTGAAAGGGAAAGAAAATAAAATTGGCATACCTATTCTTCACTTCGTTTGTCCCAAATAAACGCCACAGTAACATACTATTTCTTTTTTTTTTTACTGTGCATGCAAAATATAAGAAAAACATAGTTTCAGATTTTTATTGATTTGCTCGGGAGAGCCAATCTTTCCACAATTTTACCGAAAGCTTTTACCAACTTCAGGCACCTCTGTAGTAAATTCCAGGACGATAAGTTCAGAAACCGATTTCTGCGGTCAGTTTAAAGTACGTTCAATTCATTTCACCCACGCTGTATAGTTGTTTGTTTCAGTCAACCATCAAATTCGCTTAAGTCAGGAAGCGCCAAAAATTCATTGTCATCGCGATCGTCGTCTTTCTGTTTCTACTTTCACCGGCTACACCAATCGCTCGCGAAATAAACGCAGGATCACGACGCACTCGTTGTCCGTCGGATGTGTTTAGCCGTTTGATATATTGCAAACCCCCAAAGACGACGGACGCCACGACGATATACGCTTTTGGAGCTGCTTGATATTGGCTCCATCGGATGTCTTTTCAGCCTCGACCGCGGTCGGTCTTAAAGGGGCCCTCGGGTGCGTTTTGTAGACGCTTGTTTGTGAAGGCAGACTGTTCCTTGGGCTTCAGTCGATATAAGTGACCAGTTCTGGATGGCAAGACGCCCTACTTAACTCGCACCAATAAAAATGCACGGGCAATTATGTTTCTGTTTTTTTTTTTTTCTAGATCGGTCTATTTTCGGGATCCTTACCATTTCCATAAAATTTGACCAATGAAAATAGTTAATTGCGTGGAGATTCCGAACGTTGCTTTTGTTGCTCTTTTTAGGCGCGTTATATTTTGAAGAAAATCACCGTTTGAAAGGGACGTCCCACAGGGCACCCTGGTGTCTGCTCCAAGGCGCACAAAGAGGGACGTGTCACGATCTTGGATTACACTTTTAAAAGAAAATTCGGCCCAGCGTAATTACGTTTTTTTATGTTCTCAAGCCGGGGTCACAGTGCTCGTACATCATACAAAAGGCAGTCTGCAAACGCGAGTCACCGCAGTATCCGCGGTTCGAATGCCGCCTGCCATGTTTCCTTCTTGAACATCATTGCCATGCGGCATTCGAAGCACGCATCTCGCGGTGACTCGCGTTCGAATCTCTTCGCAGACTGTCTTGTGTATGATGTGCGAGCAGTGTGAGCCCGGTTTTAAAGGCTGGTTCATACACTTGCGTTCGAGTGCGTTGCAATTGACATAACCGGCTTTTAAGTCGCTTACGACCGCCGTCCCTGCTGCTGCGCTGCCGGTCCTAAGCACTCGCAAGAGGCTTAAAAACAGGTTGCGTCGGAGTAGGTCGCAAGTGTGTGAATAAGCCTTTAGAGCGCTTAGATTGAGTTATCGCCTTAAGTATACGATATCAGAATCCACTTGAGTGCCTCTTTAAAACGTCAACGGAGCATATACAGGGTGTCACAGAAAAAACAAAAATAAACTAGGCATCGCCGAACGCTCATTTTCCGCCCAAAGGTAGACCTAGAGGTCACAACCAGATGCCAAAGTTTCAGCCCGATCCGATAACTTAATCAAAAGTTATAAGTGATTTTCTGAAAATTTCAATGGGAAAATGGAGCCCATTTTTGCCCGTTTTCGGTTTCTAGTGCCATAGAGCCCCATGTGTTTGAAAAGTCCGTCGGCCGCCATTTTCCCATTGAAATTTTCAGAAAATCACTTATAACTTTTGATTAAGTTATCGGATCGGGCTGAAACTTTGGCATCTGGTTGTGACCTTTAGCTCTACCTTTGGGCGGAGAATGAGCGTTCGGCGATGCCTAGTTTATTTTTGCGGTTAAAAAGACCGTGTAAATTTTCTTTTGTGACACCCTGTAGAGTTCGGCTGAAATTCCAAGATTCGGAACAGTGTTCCCGCGTCTTGCATCATGATTTCTTCATCTGTGTTCCTGTCGGCTAATGCCGCACACCCTAAAAAGAAAAAGGTGTAGTCTTTACACCCTTTGTCACTTATAGGACACTTCAAAATTTCAGTTCGACAGACAGCGCACTCGCGTCAAACTGACGGCCCCAACTTTTATGAGAGGCTTGATGCCTGTGGGATTTAACATATTAAACAGCTAAAGTACGTATCAAAGACTACAGAAAAAAACACTGGGGCTTTGCAGTAGGGTTAAGAAAACCCCGATAACTTTTTTTGTAGTCACTCACTCGTATGTTAGCTATTTTAATAAGTTATACAACTCGGCTATCAAGCCGCTCGTGAAAGTTGGAACCGTCGGTTCAACGTCACTGCAACTCCTGTGCAAGAAGCTCACGAACTTGCTCACCGCATAGTCATCGAAAAAGCTGAAAAGACGCGAGTCCTGAGCAGCTTATATACACGAACTCCTTTCTGTTATGTCACGGCGCGGTGGTGGCGCGTCGGGCGCACTTCCGGTCTGGGGCTGTAGACGGAAGTCCCCATGTGAGACGTGTATTCCTGCGTTGTTTTGAAAATAACCTGACAAAAACGTGCCTTCTCGTCAAAATGCCGCGACTGGGGCTGTGCCAAAAGAGTCGAGAAAGGTTTGAAGGTCAGTTTTCATGTGCTCGGTTCGTTCGAGAACGTGGATATGTGTCGTGAGAATGGAAAACCAGACACCGTCGGACCACGATTGTTTGGGTGGAAAGCACTTGGGTTGAATTCACGGATACTTGGGGTCATCAGATTCATTTGTTTTGTTCCGACATGAACGCCGGAAAACCGTCAAGCTGCACGGACCACCTGCGGACTACGTTCAGTGCGTCAAGTTCGAACGGCCGCCTCATAATTCAAACTGTCGTCTGCTCTTTCAAACGCTTCTGCTTGTCGTCTGCTATTTTAAACGACACCGGCCCTTAGACCAAATGTTGGCCCGGTAATTGCGATAAGAAGTAAGCGCAGGCCTCAAAAGACTTAAGTTTGAAGGTTGGTAAGCAGGCTCGATGTAAGCAGTAGATACAATTCGATGTTGACCGTTGTTACCAGTGGCCATCACCGACTTGTTATGCCTGATTCACTTGGTCCCATTCTGCTTGCGATTTTCAGTATCGATGTCGACCATCTCAGCTACGGTTCACGCTTTTGCAGCTCGAGCGACGTCGCGACTGAAAATTGCGAGCGAAATCTCCTCATGCGAATCAGGCTGTAACGCACATTCTTCGACGTCTACGCGGAATGAATCGCCGCATGACACATTATTCACGCGAAGTTTTGCGCTGTAACGAGCCTCAGTAATTTCGCTGAGGCCGCTCAAGTAGTCAGGCATTGGCCAGGAAGACGTAGAATCAACAATTCGAACGCGAAAAAAAGCAAGGGTGACTCACACCGACGCCGACAACATCGCATTTTAATGGTTTGTTTTTGGGCGACGGCGAGCTTCTTGCCCACACTCCATCGCGCATGCACAGCGCCGTTTGCGTCCGCTAGGGGTGCTCCGGTTTGTTTGTAAACATGCGTTGGTGTATATCAACGCTCCGCTGTCAATGAGATTGCGACATGAGGCGGTCAGAACCCCCAAAAAGCAATCAGGAAGCAAGAAACGTCACTGGCTATAAATACAGAAAGTCCCACCCCTCCCCCCCCCCCCCCCCCCAAAAAAAAATGTAAAGTTTTTTTTTTTTTTTTTTTTTTTTTTTTTTTTTACTGCCAACCTTCATTACGTACCGCCGAACGTTCATCCTCCGCCCAAATGTAGACGCCAGAGGCCCCAAGCAGATGGCAAAGTTTGGGAACTAACCGTCATCTTATTCGAAAGTTATAAGTGATTTTCTTAAATGTTCAGTGGGGCAAACGGCGGCCGATAGAATGCATGGAGCAGAATGGCGCAAGTTACCGAACACGGAATCCATTCTCCCCTTGAAATTTTCAGAAAATTACTTAAAACCTTTTAATGAGAGTTTGGTTGGTTCCGAGACTTTGGCATTTTGTTTAGATCGCTAGCGCTACATTAGGGCGGTGAATGAGCGTTCAGCGATGTGCAGTTTATTTTTGCTAAAAATAGTAATAATAATAAAGTTAGTTCTTTTCTGGTTTGGAAATGGGGGGGGGGGGGGGGGGGCACTGTATGTATATAACAAACTGTTCAAGAAACGTAGGGTGTGGCTTGTTGTCACGCCTCTTGCTTTTGGATTCGTTCTTCAGAGTCCTCATCGGCTAACACCGCAATCTTAGTGGCTAAGAAGCAGTATTGATGCTCCATACTAGCCACGGCCCGGGTTTCTTTAGCTTTCAGTGACAGTGCTTCTCAGGGCAGGCGAATGAAGTCAGGCGCTGTTCCTGTCTCAATCCCTGCAGGCTGTCCAAGTGCCGGTCCCCACTTCAACCCTGGCAACACCGTCCACGGTGCCCCTGAGGATGACTACAGGCCAGTCTTGCTTCGACACTTCCACAATCTTCTGCACGCAGACTAGTTCGCGATGCAGGAAGAACACCAATCACTGGTGTCATTTTAGTCAGTTTAGCCAATTCAGGCAATGAGAATGCAAAAGGTATGGACGCCTCTTCATCACTGAGAGTGCATGACCATTCGAGCATGATACCAATTAACCTTCTGATTGTTTCAACGGGCTAGACCAATACAAATGATCGGTTTTCCTATAGTGAATTGCGGGGCAATCTACGCGTAGATTAGTCTGCGAGTGAATTGCGAGGATTACCGGTACACTCTAAAAAAAACGCCTGTGCGTCTTCTTTCCCGCACAACACTCGGAGAGCCAATCATCGCAACGTACCGAGGCAGCTCAGTGAATGACGATGCCGAAACATATGTTTAGACCAAAAAACGCAGCCTGAGTTGTGACATTAAGCATACAAGCGTGACGTTTTGCATTGCTTAATGTCACAACTCAGATTACGTTTTTTGGTCGAAACATATGTTTCGGCATCGTCATTCGCTGAGCTGCCTCCGTAAGTTGCGGTGATTGACTCTCAAAGTGTTGTGCGGGAAAGCAGACGGACGAGCTTTTTTTATCGTGTATAGTGCGCTAAAAGTATAACATGGCTAAGAAAAGTCTATATTACTTCTGTGTACCTCGTAGAGAGCTAATCATTGTTTTATGAACGGTTAACGTACTAACATTTACACATAAAAACACTTTCCAGTAAAGGCGAGCATTCTGCTCCCTGTAACATTTTGGAATCTTAAACCTCGCAAAGCATAGAGTCGTATAAATAGTTTTAGTCATTTTGTTAAAGATTTTTTTCCTCGGAAAGTCGATAGCGTCAGTGCATGATCCATACTACAAAGTGCAGCTTCTGAAGATAACCAACTCTATCCCCGTATGAACACATACACACACGCAAAAAAAAAAAAAAAAATTAATGTCTTGTGTTTGCGAACTGATCTGGGAACACAGCGATATTTGCATCCAACTTACGGATGGCACATATACTTGCCGTTGAAAACAGCCTACGTTTCCAGCATACGCATAGAAAAGTCGTCGCCGACGTGCCGCACGTTTCTTCGCCGAATGCCGCATATACTGCCCAGGCCGCGCCTCGCGTCGCGAGTACATTTCCAAATGCAAAGTAGATGTCATCCTCCATACTGAACGATTCTATAGGTTTGAGTATTTGCCACTCCAGAGGAAGCAACGCTACCGAATAGAGAAAACGTGAAGGAGTGATGCGGGGAGCTACCGCCTTTCCAAGCATATAAAGTGAAAGCTACCGCGGCCTGGCTGCCAAAATGTGAAACAAAAAAGATGGAATTGAAATAACGACGCTGGAGTCGCGAGTATGAAGTAGCCTGTCCAAAAACTTGACGCACAGTCGTAAAAAAGAAAATTATTTGCTCAAACGAGTGATTATGCCCGTGTCCCACTAGAGCGACAGACAGAAACAAACGACAGCGACAAGCCTCAAATCAGAGTCTTTCGCGATTTGAGAGGCGTTGAGAAATAAAATGGGCTATGCTCAAACACGAGCATCGTGCACGCGAGGGTACCTTTGGCAGGATTGCAATCGCTCGTGCTTACTTCACGAGCACCGAACTTCACGAGCACCGAACCCGTGCTTACTTCACGAGCACCGAATCTGATTACTTCAAAAAGTAATCAGATTACTCTTGTGATTACTGCCTAATAAAAGTAATCAACTGATTACAAAATTACTCCAAAAAGTAATCGATTACAAGTAATTTGGTTACCTGTAATGCGTACTGTACAAGTCTGATCCGCTGCCGCTGAAGCGGAATCGGCCGCGGCAATGCACAGTGGACGCTACGCCCGGCGGCCGAATTCTTGCAGATTCGCCCGCCGATCCGCAAGTGTGAACCAGGCCTTAAGGCTATTTTTTAGCCGATTATATACCTATATATATATATATATTCTTCTTTTTTTTTCGTACAGGCACGTCGGAGACCTAGGCAACATCGAAGCCGACGCGAACGGCAACGCCGTGTTCAACTTCTACGATCGTCTGCTCGAGTTCGAAGGGGGCCACGGCATCATTGGCAGGGCCGTCGTGGTGAGTGTGACGTCACGATTATAGAAAAGTTCGATGCACGAAAAGTAACAGAGTCCGGGACAGAATCCTCATTGTGAACTTGCCTCCATTAGGGAGGTTAGATGAGGAATTGAGCCACCACGATAACGTGACATAAGATCTGTTCTCATCCTCGCTCAATTCTAGGCTTACGCGAATACCGATAATACTTACAAAGACTGTACTAACAGTGCGAATACATTTTGTTTCGAAATTCTCGAGCACTGACACGGCTCCAACACTGATTTCCTTAAATATTTAATTAGCGGCACAGTTAATGTTTAGGGGTTCCTATATTTTACCCCATACCTCTAACATTCATTTTAAATGTACTGGCCGCGACCTTTATCTCCCAAGTCCTAGAATGCGTGAAATGCAGTATTTAAAGCGCGGTCGTTTCAAATAGTTAGGAGTCATAAAGACGTCGTTTCGGTGGTGGTGGTGGAAAAACGCTTATTTCGCATTCATTGCGTTAAAACGCTCTGGTGAAAGAGTGAAACCGTTGTTTCGCGGAGTGAAGAAGTACCTTTATTTTCTATCAATTTCACCGCAACATTGAGAGGGGAAACTGCAGGTGCATCCGTCCAGGCACGTAGCCAGGGAGGGGGAGGAGAGTGGGGCCCGGGTTCTCCCCCCTCCTGAAATCTCCCATTTTGCTGGGGCCTCCTCTCCCCCTCCCCCTCATACAGCATTTTGTCATGGGCGCCTTCCTCCCCCCCTCCCCCCAACAGAATCCTGGCTACGTGCCTGCATCCATCACATTAAGTCAATTTTCTCTCTAAATTTGGCGGAGAAACTAAAATTTGGTGCATGCCACGTAACATCAATTTCCCCGCTAAATTTTGCGGGGAAAGTGAAGGTGTTTACGTCACGTGACATCACTTTCCCCGGGAAATATAGCGGGAAAACTGAATTGGTGTAAAGGACACGTGACATTAGGTCAGATAATTTCCCGCTAAATTTAGCGGGTAAACTAAATTGGTTCATAAGTCTCGTGACGTCACGTGACATCAAATTTTCGCTAAATTTAGTGACATCCTCCTTCAATCTAGAAAACCTGTCGATTCTACGACGGAGCCATTGAGCGCGCGGCCGCCGGAAGAAGGCGAGAACCGGCGCCGAACGGTTGCCCATAGGGTAGCGCAGAGCCACCTCTGGGGTTACCTGAGTAACTGCATAGGCTACTTACGGGAGTCAGATTTGCGCGTCTGGTTTCCTCGTGCCGCCGCGCGGCTAATCGCCGAGATCGATCAAGTGAGAAGCAAAGAATCCAGCGCCGTGCAGGAAAGCCACCAATACTGTAGCTTCGCCGACGTTGCACGCGCCCCGGCGTACGTTCGCCTGTTTTTACTTCCTTCTCCTCCTTTCCAGAGTTTCACGCGCGGCGGCGCTATTTGCCGAATTCCGTCACGGGAGGAGCAAAGAATCCAGGGCCATGCAGGAAAGCCGGCGATACGGCCACCAGCCGAGGATGAACGCGCAACTCTGGCTCCCGTAGGGAGACTATACAGTAACTCTAAAGTAACCCATGGGGCCGTTTATTGGGAGAGCACGGCCAGTTTATAATTTCGGCGCCGTAACGCCGCTTGCCTGAGTGAGCCAATCAGCCCACGGCGCTGAGTGAGAAGCGCGAGCGCATGCGCTTCGACCCTCGGCTGCTTCCAGCGGTGAGGAGGGGGCCGTCAATTTTATTCATTCGCCCGGTGGAATGCATGGGATAGACATCCAAATTTCGCTTTCCTATTATTAGATGTCAATCCCATGCATTCCATCTATTAGATGAATGACCTTCGTTTGCTTAACACGTAAAACCCCCAAAATTTGACCTATCAATTTCATACGAAATAAACTCTCGCTTACTCCCCTCCTTGGTTTACCATAGTTTTGTTTAACCCGAGACTGGGGCAATTCGGAAAAGGGACGAGAAGAAAAGAGGCCACAAGGAGGCGACGTCTCAAACCCAGCTGGGTTTGAGACGTCGCCTCCTTGTGGCCTCTTTTCTTCTCGTTTGAGACGTCGCCTCCTTGTGGCCTCTTTTCTTCTCGTCCCTTTTCCGAATTGCCCCAGTCTCGGGTTAAACAAAACTATGGTTAACTTCCACCAGCTCGCCTGCACCCTTACAATTTTTTCACTATCCCCTCCTTGATTCGACTCGATGGTCCATGCCCCGGGAGCGTGCATTCTCGCAATGCACGAACAGAAAAATCCCTTTTATAGACTCCATTCTCGTCCCCGGTACCGGTGAACGCAGGTACACGAGCGTCAGGACGACCTGGGCAGGACCAATCACCCGGAGAGCCTGTCGACGGGCAACGCCGGAGGCCGACTCACCTGCGGAGTCATCGGGTTCGCCAAACCCTGATGCCAACCGCCGTGCGACAGGGAAAGCCCCGTTCAACTGGAAAGTCGTGCCGGGGTCACGCGGGCTTCATCGAGTCGCTGCCAATACCACAAACGAAAGCTCTTCACTCGTATGCGCTACGCTCTCAGAAGCTCCCACGCGGATACTTCACCGCGATGCACTCGAAACCTCATTCCTTGGTCTTCCACTGATTAGTTCAATCAACGAGAATGTCGATCGCTATCACGCCCAAACGGGCAAGCTGTCTCAAGGTCCATTCACACCAGGAGCGTTTGCTTACTATTTCTTACATTACGAATCACGGGATCATTGGTGCATCCAGTGTTACACTGGATACACGAATGTTCCCTTGAAAAGCTACTAATTTATTATTTTTCAATATACTAAATAATTCCTCGTGGGATTATGATTGGAGAGGATATATAGTTTTTGTGAGATATACAAAAAACAAAAGCAACACGTACTTGAAGGGGAAAAGAAACTATAAGAATGGATATTTTCTCAGATGGGTTGGCCAACATGCTGAGCAAAATACAACAAAGCAAGCAAAGCTTATACTAACCAATGGGCTTCAACAGCACAAACGTCATGCTTCATACAAATCACGGGTGTACCGGTGACTCCCGAGTACCAACGTAAGCAGATGTAAGCTCCCGTAACATAAAAAACAACGTACTAAATGCTTCTTTACGAACGGGCCAGATCAGTCGCAAAAGAAGCAGACACCTTACATGTTGCACGGAGACTGCATGCACATCGGAGGATTGAGCCAATTGCCGTCCTCATTGGTTGGACTTATTAAACGAAGGTTAGTGATTGGCGTTTTCAGTGCATCGTGCAGTATACCATGTGGAAAAATCTAAGAGTACATGTGCGAACGTTCTAGCTAAAAGGATATCGATTAAAAGAGATTTGATTTGGTCGTTTTTGTTGTGTTGCTTTTTTGTTAGCTTGCGCATTTCGCGCACCGTACGGAATGGTTTTATTTTTATTTTTTTATTGTTTCGTCTGATCAGATTAAAAGGGCCCAATTAGGAGGGGATACAAGGAGACAACTCGGGATCAACAAAGGACAACTTATAAAACAGGATACCCGATAATAACTACAAGATAAATGGATAATACAAGAAAGAATAATAAGAATTGTGTTGTCTGTTTATACAGCCGGAAGTTCCTCAGCCTTGTTGGTCGTCGGGTGTCTCAGCTGTAGATGAGAAATACAGCCAGCGCCGTACAACTGCTATAGCCTCGGGTCTTTACGTGCGCCGCGCAGTATAGTGGTACGCAACCGCACGCCAATACGATGCTTAGCCACATTGAAACGGGCTGGAGTGGGGATTGTCGGTGACATAGACATTGACTTACTCGTGGGTGTGTTCAGATAAGAACGGTCATGGTGGTGTCATGCCTATTTTTTCTTTTCAATTAATTTTTATGTTAGGTAGCGAACCTTGTCCACACAACAGGACAGACCTTACTTTTGCGAGATACTTTCTTATATTCGCGAGAAAAATCGAATGCGAGAGAAGGTTGAAAAAACAATTTTCCCAACTGTGCGATGACGCAAATTTGAAGCCCGGAGGAATAAAAAATGAAGCTTCTTACACCCTCAAATTTTTTACGTTTAATGTACGCATACTCTACTGCCCGATTTAGTTGAAGTTAACTTATATGAGAATATATTTGAAGCGAAATAAAATGCCAAACTTGGCTTTTAGAGCAAATCTTACATTATGAGGCATTTTTCGACGAATTTTTAGGCGGCTTTAAATTTATATTCTAATGCTGCAATATTTTGCGTCGAGTGTTTCGTGCTTTGTGAACTTTTAAACAAATGAATTAGCGTTCTACTGTTGAAAGTTATCTGCATTGCGGCTGGAAGTTTCGTCAAAATTCAAAAAGTCAAAAAAAAATTTGCGATTTTCGCCTGAAAATTAAAAAAAAATAAGCATTCTCGATTTTCTTTAAATTTTACCCGATGGGCCCTTGATTACCGGTAATTACAAATATGCAAAAACATGTTGCATTATTTTGTTTTAAAACAACAAAATAAATGTATAACTAGGTCATAGTCGCATGAATTACCGCTCGGGCGTTTCTGTCTGAATGACTAGTGGTACACGAACGACGCATGCCACAGTATCCGTACTTGGTCATATTAATGCCCAGGCGCCCATGAAACACTATACAAAATAGCACGCGAACTTGGTTTCATCGCTGATGTGGCTGATATTGCCAATAAAAACTGAACGTTGCGGCGCGTCCGATCCATATGAGGCTGTTATTCTTGCCTTGGCTGGTCAGATATTCATTGTGCTACCATTTCAAGTTAGTACTTTAATACTGGCTGACAAAATAATTTTACTCGTATTTCTGGGAATCGCTCGAAAGCTTGCTGATAAAATAGTTTGATGAATTTCCCTAGGCATCGCTTCGAACGAGCGACATTGCGGAAGCTTCTGACCCGGCCGATGGCGGGCGTGGCTAGGGCGGAACGATAACAGGTGATGTCTCGAAAAACAATATCGAATGAGTCGAAATCAAGACTGAGTTAGAGGGGATTTAGGTAGCGTAAGCGGTTCAGTGTCGGAAGCAGCAGCCAAGTGTGCGGTCAGGCTCTATTTAAGTTGCTCGAACAATATCTCTTGCGACGCCTCATCCGCGATCAGAAAAGTCATGATCTGTGACTGGGATAAGGGGGGGGGGGGGGGGGGGGGAGAGAGGGGGGGGCGAGAGAGTTATCGGTCTGGGAAAATATTTTTATGAAATTCCAAGAGGGTCAGATTGCAAAAACCTGCAGGCGTTTATTTGCAATTAGAATGCTCTTGGTGAGAATCAGCCAGCGCCGCCACCGAATGCCGTAAGTCCACAACGCGCACAGGTTCATGGTTTACTATTAACAGAAAAAAAGAAATAGATCTGCTGACCAGACGACCGGCCTACACCGCGGTGAGGCCTTGCCAATGAAGAGGACGTAACACAAGTTTTAAAATAATGTGAGTTTCATTACAACGATGATTTAAATAGAAACAGAAATAACATAATGGGGTTCATAAGTCCTAAAACGTGTCAGTAAATTGTCTTATTACTTCACCCTGCCAGTGCGCGGGTGGCAAAACGCAAAAATACCTAGCGAATACAGAGAAGAAAAAAAAACTAGACAATTGAAAGTTGAACTCCTAAAATCAGGAAGTACTACCAACCAGATTGCAATACTGAGGAGCGAGCGGATGGAGGAGTGTCTAATCTCTCACTGTACGGGAGTTACGGCCTCTTCCGTTGCATTGTTCGAAGGGGGTGGTGCCGGTGGATTCCACGGTGGGCTAGTGGGCAGCTCGATGAGGCCAGCCACACACTCACACACACACACACCTCTTTCGAAGGCTTGCCCAGCACGGACCTCGCCCGCCACCGTCGCTTTTCCCGGGCTCGATCCTCTTTTCCGCAGGTTGAATTTCACGGCTCTATGCAAGTCCAGAGCAGACTTCGTGTTCAACCAGGTCGCATTTCGCGCGAGACGAAAGCAGCGTGGTTGGAAGCGCGATATATCAAACCAGGTGCAGGATAGGGTGCGTGCAGGAAGGCCTTCGAACCGTTTGTCCCGCGAAGTCTTTTTTTATACTGAAGGGAATAGGAATTTGTAAATTGTGATGTACGCCTGGGTCGGTCTCCGGGTAATTTGACGAGAGGAGTCCCTAATATTTTCGGTCGCAGCCTGGTTTGGTGACTCAAGCAATCTACTAGAACACGTTCAGGGGACTAGAGCTTCTTCCACTCGGAGTCCGCGCTGCGTGCCACGTACACGGAATTCTCCTGGTCCGATTTTTCATACTTCCACATGGGAAGCGACTGGATTCCAGGCACCCTTTTGGCATCCTTCCACTCTAGTGTTTTTCTTTCTCAAAATGCCTCAAGCTCGCCATCCGAAATGTGGAGCAAGGATACGTTTTTCATTTTGCTTTCCAGCATACTTGGGTAGTAATTCAATTACAGTAATTGAATTACTGTAATTTAATTACTTTTCCTGGTAATTTGTAATTGTAATAATTACTTTTGGCTAAAAGGAATTGTAATTGTAATTTAATTACTTTCTAGCGTCAGTAATTGCTAAATTTCAGGCACAATTACAATTACTTCTGCAAGATTTTGTGGCAGGCGGCGCATTTCCCCCTTGGCCACGGAGACGACAGCACAGCCAAAGCGACTGGGAGAGAGTGTCTCCCAACCTGCTCAAAAGGAGGGAAAAGAGGGATGGGAAAGAGAGGCTGGGATAGAACGGAATGAAGGATTTCGTAGACGTAAAACGATTTAATGAAGAATTTGAGAAATAATTTGATAAATGAGGGCTACATACGCGTCCGTTTTCGTTCCTGTCGTAGTTAAATCTGACTCTTCTTCTCGTTTGCTTCCTGTTGCTCCTGCTTCTAGGGGTCTTTCTTATTTCTCATTCCCACACGGGGGCATCGGAGGTCGAAGTCGAGCTGGTTGGCTCCGATCACATATCCGGTCGAGGCGGGGAGGTTCGAGGTTCTCCTTACGCGTCTTCGCCGCTAGCATATTCGCTTACATATTTCAGTCAAGTTTGGAACTTTTTTGTTCATGAAATTATTCTCTTTTCTTTATGAGTTTTTCACGTCCTTCTCCTCTATCTCGTATGTTGATACCACTAACAGTAAGTCGTGCTACTCTAACATCGAGGCGAAGAAGCAAAGAAGCAGCAGGTCTCATTAATACGACTCAACCTGCGTTACTTCCAACTGTTGTTGCTACACTGCTCTTCCTTCTCCCAATCATCGTCTACCTTTTTGTATAAATCTTCATTATTTAGTGTTCGCTCTACCTAACTCTTTCAACCGTTTGTCAGCCTGATTGGACGAGATTCCAGAACCTACAAACCGCGGCTTTAGCTGTAGGGAGCTTGTTTTTACATTTGTTGTTCGTTGAAGGCTTCTTTTTTTATAGAGGGCTTGGCTTGCACTTTGTTTTTACACCTCTATCGTGACCCTCCACGCGCTGTCCTCTAGTCTTGGCCTGTGGAACCGTCCCGAGGCGCGCAGTGCTGCTTTGCATTGAGAAGCTGCAACAGTCTTATCTACAATGGAAAAGGAAAGGCTGCCGGGGCCTTGTTGAGAAAAATTCTCTAAACAGATTAGCACCAATGTAAAAAACTATAATCGTGAGGAGCAAACTCTCCGCACCGTTTCTGAAAACAAATTCAATAAACCGAAAGGCGACCTCCAATTTGCGGAAACACTTGCAGGTAGGCAACTTTCTTGTTACTTTGAATAATACTTACAGTTATGAAAAAAATAATACAATTAGCTCGTCTATATCTTCCAGCTGAAACACGCCCAAGTAAATCGTGAAATCGAGGCGTCCAAGGATTCCGCAGTTCGGGCATAATTCGCGGATTCTAATTTTCGCGACGCGGTGCGGTCGCAATATAGATTTCAATGTGTTTACTTTTTTTTTTTTTTTTCGCGAATTGTAGGCGATTCGCGAAATTCGCGAAAATAAAGTCGTTTGCAGTGTATCATGAATTTTTCGAGGTTGTTCTTGCCATGCTAAATTCAAATCGATCTTCTTTATGAGACGCATAACATCGATACAATCATTGCTATCCTAATGATTAGCTACATGACGATCCTAAATTTATTATTTATCTCGGGAGCTTTTTGGGTGTTACCGTGCACTGAATTAACCCAGAATCCCTGGCAATAGAGTTGCTGCTATTGTGACACTAGTTTTGTGAAAGCGACCACAGTTCGTCTGCTACGGTTACCCAAATCCGGCATGTTTCAAGTGCACAGACAGGGAGAGGAAGCGAATCATCGTGGCTGAAATGTTTTCGTAAGTTGTCGTATCCTTTAAATGTTTGACGTCGTTTACAAGTTTCTCTTATTAGCCATTTTTACGTGAGTTTTATGATGCTAGTACTGTTGCATATTTGTTTCCTTGTATTATTTTTAAGTTTATTTTTTCTTGGTTTGACTTGGATACCATTTGCATAAGCTCTAAGAAGATTCGCCTCGCACCTGTGAATTTTGTCGCCATTTTTTATGTTTTGAGAATATATGAACGCAGGAGTTCATTACTCCAAACTATTAAGTTCTATAATCCATTTAACAAATTTCATAAAAGGAAAGTACAATGCGTGACATTTATACAGCGGATATATAGGTCGTTTACAGTTATATGGCCCAATGTGGGGGGTAACTCTCAGAAATAAGTAATTGTAAAGTAATTGCATCACTTTTGAAAAGTAATTTGTAATTGCAATGAACTACTTTCGCGTAGTAGTAATTGTAATTGTAGTTAAACTACTTTTGGAGCTAAGTAATTGTAATTGTAATTAAATTACATTTTGAAAGTAATTTACCCATGTATGCTTTCCAGTGCCCGTACAAACCCCCTCGCACCTTGTATTGCGTCAGTGGCAGGCGCCCGCAAATTTTGCAGGGTGGCTTGGTGCTTTACAAGCCCCCCCCCCCCCCCCCTACCCCGTCGCATGCATTCTTGCCGTGCCCTGTTGCCGAAAAAATCCATTTCGTCATCTGGAGCTCACTGTACTGCAACTCGTGAAATTGGTACCGGCTCCTAAAATGAGCGGCCGCTCCATCGCTAACGTAAGTGAAGCGAGAGTAGATTGATCCGTTGTCCTCGAGGTGTGCCTTAATTTTTGACAGGGTCAAGCATGCATGCGCCGAGTCATGAGTTAGATTGTCGCGAACAGCGGAATAGCTCCGCGTCGACTTCCTTGACGTTACAGCGCACGTAAAGATGCTGATTTGCTTCTTCTGCCAATGATACGTCCGTAGCTCGTCCGCAAGCACCACGGTCCAATTTTCGGCAAAGTCAAAGTGGAAGACAAGAGCACCCCTTTCACAAAACTGCTTCTCGTCATGTATTGCCTTTGCTTGCACGCGTCGGAGGTAGTTCTGAGGGATCCACATCATCACAGTCTTTTGAAGCTCCTTGATAAACGCTGCGGCCGTGAGCGTCTTCTTAATTAACTCCCCCGATTCCCATGTGGCGAAGACTACCTCCTCATCATGTCCAATATCGAAGTTTTCCAATGTCAATTCTTCCACTCTTGGGCACTGGTCGCACTTGCCGTGGAAGCAATGGAAAGTACGCTGCGGACATACACAGAAAGCCTGCACATCTTCCGCAGAAAGTGAATCCCCTGTCCTATTTTTCAGCCCCACTAGACACAGCTGGAAGTTGGCACAGTAGGTACAAGCACACACCTCCCGGTGTGGCAAGCACTTGACCCACTGAGGTCGCAAAGATATAAACTTTGTGAGGCCAATCGCAGAGCTGGGGTGGGCAAGTGTGTAGACACCGTACGCTTCACGCAGGGACCGGGTCATGGACCGTTTTGGAACCCACTGGGTCTCTCCCTCGATTTTTACACGCACAACATCTTTCTTATTGGGGCTTTGCCTTGAGCAATCCAGCTCGTCCGTTCTGTAGTATGCAAGCACTGCATTAGCATCCTCTTCACTAACCTTGCACCTACTATAGGTCTCCAGTGAAGACCACACGCCTCCCGCATCAGCGAGCTTCTTCGCCTTCTGAATGACATACTTTGTTGCCTCGGGGATGAAGCCTTGCACGTCTTTTACCGTCAGGTGCGGTGGCAACAACGTTAACACTTGGCAGCGTCCCTAGAATGAAGCGCACTTGCCGTAACCTGAGCGCAGGTTCTTTTTCCAGCTCATCCGGCTGTCGCAATTGTCAGGAGACAGCTGCGATTGAACGACAGGAGCCGTATTGGAGGTTTCTCCAGTGTCGTACACAGCGCGAATTCCAGTTCGGATTTGTGTCACGACTGCTGCGGTGATCTCCACCTCCTTTCGCTTTGCGTATGACATTCTCAGGCGTTTCCGTAAAGTGCTTGGTGTTCTTAGCGGCGACACAACCGAGGGGACACCGATGATCGCGTTAATGCCTTCACCTGTCTCCTCTGCAGTCTGAAAACTGTCAAGCGGTGACTCTGACTGCTCTCTGATGTTTTCCACGTCTTCTCTAAACCTTCGGAAGCAGTTCTGACACGAGAAGTCGTTTTCATGCACTTCTGCCTCGGGATTCAGCACTTTCCGGGTAGTGGCAACACCCAGGTCGCTGACAGGACGAAAATTTTGTTAAATTTTGATCTTCCGTTTATACCTATTTAAATAGTCCGCACAAAAGTATCGTCTTGGAAATGACGCCATGAGAAAGGCTCACGCACTGAGATGACATAAGTTGTTTGTAGAATTCACAAGGGATTAAAAGAAACTACAAACTGAAGTCTCCTTTCGTGGAATTGCGGGTGCCTGTCTTGCGCCAAAAAATTGGGCGAGCCAGAGCTCTCTCAAAGTGGCTTGCCTTTCATGTGGGTCATTCGAGTAGCAGCTTTCCAGGGAAGCTTCCTTTTTGTAGAGCTCAGATGTTGATTCTTGCTTGGAGTGTCAGCTGACGAGTGGTGAAGTCGCGTGGTCGTTGGAGGTTCACCTGGCTCATCACGCTCGTGGGTTGTAGACGAGAGGACCCAATGAGCGAAACGTGGAACGTGCTGACTGTCCACCGTTCCGCGAACAGCGCTTTCAGATGTCGTCGGTGCCGCTTTCCCCAGGAACCATACACACAAAATCCTCAAAGTGCTCTGGAGCGGACACAACTGCAGACCCATGCATCAAACATGTTTCGTACATTCGCGCAGTCTGCTAGCACCGGCAATACTCCCCAGAAATCCTTGTGCCCCCCCCCCCCCCCCCCTCCCTCCGTTCTCCGTATTTGTTCTTCCGTGAGAAGGGACTGTTGGGCCACCGCACCTGGAAACGCTCTGGTGTTTGTTTACCATCTCCACACACCCAGCCCGTTATGATTACAGCGGACAGGGGTCGCCGCCGGTGTCGCGTACCGCCGCCGCGAGTCGGTGAGATACGATCGCCTTTGCGCGCGTGGATGTAACTTTCGGCTTCACTTTCTCGTTTCTGCCATAGGGGGCGCTGAAAAGGGGGAAAGGGGGGGGGGGGGGGGGTCCAATTATTTTGTCGGCAAATCTGCATCAAGAAGCACTTGTTTTCCTCCAGCGCCGTCTTCGATTATGCTCCGGCTTGGAGTTCAGCTACTCCTTGCGTTACACTGCCATAATATACCACTGGCTTAACCTTCCGTTCACACCCCGCCCTCCATTGGTCGGGCCAAAAGCTTCCGTAAAATCGCTCGGCCCTAGCGGTGTCTAGGACGACGAACCAAATTATTTCATGAGCCAAGTACTCATATTAAAGTGCTAGTCTGAAAAGGTAGCACGATAAGCATCTAACCAGCCAAATATAACACCCTAATAAGGATCGGACGCACCGTAAAGTTCAGAATTCATTGACAATATCAGCCACACCAGCCCTGAAAAGAAGTTCACGTGTTATTTTTAAGAGTGCTTCGTGGTGCCTTGGCATTAATATAACGAAGTACGGATACTGTGGCATGCGTCGCTCGTGTACAACTAGACGTTAAGACAGAAACGCCCCAGCTGTAACTGATGCGACCACAACCTGGTTATACATTTATTTTGTTGTTTTAAAACAAAATAATGCAACATGTCTTTGCAGATTTGTAATTACCGGTCATCAACGGCCCATCTGGTAAAATTTAAAAAAAAATCGAGAACGATCATTTTTTTTAATTGCCGGGCAAATATCGCAATATTTTGACTTTTTCGATTTTGACGAAACTCCCGGCCGCAATGCAGATAACACTTTCAACAGTAGAACGCTAATTAATTTGTTGAAAGTTCACAAAGCACGAAACACTCGACGCAAAAAGTTTCAGCTTTAGAATGTAAATTTAAAGCCACTTAAAAATTCGTCGAAAAATGCCTCATAATGTAAGATTTCCTCCAGAAGCCAAGTTTGGCATTTTATTTCGCTCGAAATATAGGCTAATATAAGTTAAATTTAACTAATTGGGCACTAAAGTTTGCATGCATTAAAAGTAAAAAATTTTACGGTGTAAAAAGCTGTATTATTTATTCCTCGGGCCTTCAAATTTGCGTCATCGCGCAGTTGGGAAAATCGTTATTTCAACCTTCTCTCGAATGCGATTTTTTTCTCAAATACAAAGAAGTATTTTGCAAAAGTAAGGTCTGTTTTGTTATGTGGACAAGCTTCGCCACTTCATATAAAAAGTTAATTGAAAAGAAAAAATAGGCATGACACCACCTTGACCGTCCTTATCTGAACACACCCTCGTAGAAAATTCACAGCAAATATAATTCCTAGCTCTTATCCGGTATCTGTGAATTCTGCACAAGAATTCACACTCCCACCCGCGTAGCATCCACGTCATATACATTATTAGATCCATGCTTAACAAACTTTCAATAGGAGGATATACAATCTGAAGTAATAGCCGCTCGAATACAACTGGGAAAACGTATTGTGTGAAAGGAGCCCAAAAATATCGTATAACGTATTTTACGAAAAGCTAAAGAACTATTATGAAGTATCATTTCCCTTGAGACTTAAAATAATAAATAGAAAAATTGGAAAGCCCTGAATCACGCAAGAATTATTGAGTAGGGAAACAAAAATAACATTTATTTTCGACTTGTTAGAACTAGAGACACCATCATTTTATTGGAATTTAAGAAATGTAAAAATCGCTTGAACTTGAATATTTGAAAATCAAGAGAGCTTCCTACAGCGCTAGTTCACAGACGTGCAGAATGATCTAAAACTGATATGGAAGTCGGTTAATCAAATTATTAGACTTAAGCCTCGAGATAACTACCTTTCAATTTAAAAATAGATGGTGAAACGTTATTAGGTCATTAACTGGCGACCATATTTAATTCACAATTTATAAGCTGGTGATCATTGAAAATACCTAAAAAAATACTTCCAAGTTTGATCGTTTTATATACAGTCACTCAACAAGAAATAATAATGCTCATAATGCCTCAAAAATAATATAGCCTGTAGTGTCGATGTCCTTAAAGTAGTGACCATTTCCTGATCAACTAAAATAGTGAAACTTTCAGCAATCAGTAAACAGGGCGACTCCAAACATTACTTGGATAACTACAGGCCCATATCAGTGTTCCCTCTGTTCCCAAAAAATAATTGGAAATATAATTAACAAACAGTTTCAGGTGTTTGTTGTTGTTTTTTTTTCAATTTAATGTCATAATTAAACAACAATTTGCGGAGCGCGAGTTCGTCTGCTTTGTTTCCAGGGTGTTGCGGTGACGTCAGACCGATACCGAGTTCTGATTGGCTATGGCTGAAGAATGGTGGGTAGACCTCAAAGCAAGCTGTCTCGAGGTGTACCCCCTATCCTTTAATCAGAGCCAATCAAAGCTCGGCGTTCTGATGTCACCACAACCCTTGCAAAAGAAGCAGACGATCTCGCGCTTCGCATAGCTTTCAGAAGGTTAAAACAACGGAATTAGCACTTTTGCATATGAAAGATAAAATAATGCATAATAAAAAAAAATCAACTCTTTACAATTGGGTTATTTCTCGATTTCCATAAAGACTTCGACTCCATAAAACACAACATTCCTATTTCAGAGCTCGAGGCATATGGTATTCGAGGAAATGCGCACAAACCTATCACTACATTTCGTACACAGTATACGGTCTACAATAACGTAATATCACTTCTAGAATTAACAAAATATGGCGTGCCACAAGGCTCGACATTGAAACCTTTTCTGTGTCTGATTTATATTAATGACAGGCCTTATCTACCACTTACCAAAAACTTTGTATTACGTCGAAAAAAAAATTTTTTTTTCGGGGTCAAATATAGCGAGTTAGAGAGTGCGGTCAGCAAATATTTATTCAGACTTTTATCCTGACTAGTTGCTAATGGTTTATCCCTAAATACAGAAAAAAATAAGAATAATATTAATAATATTTTCTCTGGTGAAGCGGGCTCTCGATACAAATATTAAACTTAAATTGAAAGATACTAGAATTGAACGTGTAGATGATCACAATTTATTTGAGTCTGGTTTAATAAAAAAAATGAATTCGACTAACCACGTAAACAAAATAAGAATCGCAATCTCGAAATCAGCCGGCTTGATTTCCTCTGCTAAATATCTTCGACCGGAATGGCTCCAGTACCAGATCTATTATGCATTAATATATAGCAAGGTCTACTACGTCTTTCTTGTCTAGGCTTACAACGGCAAAGACAAATATCACACATCTACCTGCTGTTAGAAAAGGCTTCTCGCTTAATAGATTAATATGACGCACACAGCACTCTGCTTTAAAAAAAAAAGAAAAAGGTATATAGAATTTGATAAACCATACACTTATGGACTTGCACGCTACATTTTTCAGGACCATAAACATCAAGATGCAACGTATCCGTCACTCTGCGCTAGACCCGACCATCATAATAAAACTCCCAATGAAAAGTACCTACTTCCAAAAATTAGGACTAACATTGGCACCCAAACACTTGCATTTCAAGTTCCCAGCTTTCTTAACACGTACACGTATCTCCATACTCTTATTACACATGGTATCCCGCTAAACAAATACAAGACACAAATATTGAAAGAATCTTTGATGAAAACAACTGAAATGGGAAATTTTGTATATGCGTACTGCTTTTTGCAGCTTGCTTGGCGCTATTACTGTTTTTAGTTCTTACGTGTTCTGATTTTGTTTTTGTTTTTCTTTTTGCTTTGTTGTTGAAGCATTCTCAAACGTATGCCATTATGTTGGCCCGTCGATTGTGTTTGTACAAAATATTGTATTATTTCATTTAGTTAGCGGTACCGAGGCCTTGTCAGACCATCCCGGTTTCGTCTCGATGCCGCGGACATGATGTAATGTCTAAACGACTTAAAATATT